>NC_089321.1:18107097-18362097 GCF_036669915.1 Pocillopora verrucosa | reverse complement strand
CGTGAATAAATTAATATCTATATTGTTAGCAACAAGGCTTGATTCTGTAGTTAGAATTTGTAAGCCCCACTGGAAGAGCTTGAACCTCAAGAAGTACTGTAACATCATAGGCTTTAGGAATACACTAAAGGATCAATAGCTAGAATTTGTAAGCCCCACTGGAAGAGCTTGAACCTCAAGAAGTACTGTAACATCATAGGCTTTAGGAATACACTAAATGATCAATAAACATGTAACTTCAAACCTGGTTTATCATCATATGTTTCCAACTTAGGTTTCATTTTTTGAATCAGTCTCAACAAGTTTGATGCAAATGAGTCCTAGAACAGTAAACATGCACAAAATGATTTCCAATATCTGATAGTTATTAATATCAATCCTCCATCTGGTCAGTTATATGCATTGTGAAATATTAAACCATGATTAAGAATTTTGTGTGGGGCACATTAAATAAGAAAATAATAAAAATAATATTTTAAGAGGAGGCCTCCAATCACCCGAAGATGGTTTTCAGGAGGGTCCTTATAAAATTTTTAAAAATAAATTATATGAAAAAAAAGACTAGGACTACAAGCTAAAGTTTAAAACTAAGAACTAAGATTAAAAATACTAACTAGAGGTTAAAATAGTTCAATAGAAAAACTTTCAGTTTGTGTTTGAAAAGCATTTTTGGCATCAGTCTCTTGAGCTCACTTGGCAGTAAGGTCCAATTATTATTACAGTTAATTGCTTTATAATTTTTTGTTTCTTCCCCATTCAGTTCTTAGCCAGCTGACTTTGGGCATGAAACCATTTCAGGTATTATAACTGTGATCTTGGCTCATTGTAGAACTGAACACATGAAGATGTTCAGGGATCTTACCCTTCAATACATCTTGTACAAGACAATATTAATGAGCTAAATGCCTTGCATGCAGTGGGGCCCACTGCAACAATGTCAGGGCCTCAGCTGACTCACTTTTACCTTTACAATCTTTTTTGCAAAGCGATTTTGAAAAGGTTGCAACTGTTTCATCTGTGTTGTAAGACCTGACTGATCTCCCCAAACAATATGTGCATAATAGAGATGTGGTAGGACAGGGCCACTGAAATACGCAGTGAGACTTCTCTTATCTAACATGTGATAGAAGTGATTGAACACTGAAAGGCGACGCCCTAATTCTGGTAAGAGGCTATTGATATGTGTCTTTCATTTCCATTTCTCATTCAGCACTACCCCTAGATACTTAATAAATGAAACACCATTTACTTACCCTACATCAATTCAGAAAAAAATAAAAAGTTATCAAATTGAGACAACATAGTTTTGCTCTCTGCCAGCATCAAATAAGTCTTCTTTACATTAAGTGTTAATTTGTTGTTGATATACCAGCTGGAGATTAGGTTAAAATCATATTGAAGGGGATCATTAAGTTCTTGGGGTGTTGATGCAGCAACCATAAGAACAGTATTGTCTGCTTACAATATCAATTCACTCCTAATTACAGTAGTTGATAAGCTGTTAATGTGCGTGCTGAATAGAAGTAGACCTAAGATATGCCCTTGAGGCATGCCAAGGTTGACATGGAGAGTCTCTGTTACTTCACCATTTATATACATGCATTGCTGTCTGTTTGAGAGATATGATTTGAACCACCTCAGACTTCTCACTGATAGTCCTATGTGTTCAAGCCTTAACCCAGGAGTATCTTGTGGTTTATAGAGTCGAACGCCTTGGATATATCAAGAAATAGCATACCAGTGACTTTTCTTCTGTCCACAGCATCAAGCACAAAAGTATTATTTGCACTGTTTCATTCATAGGGCTTCATGCATTAAACGATATGTTAGTATGTTATGGGTATTAGAATGGAATTCAAGTTAAAATGAGTCAAACTAACTTGATAACTTTTTTATCATAAAAACTGTGGTGTTTTACAAGAATTTCTAGCCCCAAGGAAAGAGGTACCTGCCCACATGCAAAATTACAATAATTATGTTCTTCTAAAAAGAACTCTAACTTATAAAACAAACTAAATGTACAAAAATGACTGTTGATTGTGCAAGAATGGCAAAAACAAGATTCCCTAAGTCTAAGGTGCAGTCTTCCATCTTTGATTTTGATTCAGAGACACCCACCATTTCCATTGATTTATTCATTTATTTATTACTCTATTTATATGCTCCACCATCTTAAGTTTTTTCATAGAAAAAAAGTCTTGAAAAGGCCTCAGTTCTACTATTACAAACTAATTGAAAGTTATGGCTACATGTGCATTGTATAGTTCAGGGTTGTGAGCCAGTTCCATCAATCAAGGGACTTCTTGGTCATTAAGTGGAGAGACTACTCATTTCTGCTTTAATCAATTTAAAGCTTCAAAATCCTTGGCAAACCCCTGGGAACTTGAACTTTTAAAGCTTGGGCCAAAATTGTGTTCAAATGTCCCATTCTAAGATGAATGATACTTTGTGTGATCAACAAATGCTTAAGAATTTTGCAAAGTCTTGTATTAGCTTTTGGTGCTGCTGTTGGGCTGCATCATTCTTAAATGTGAAATTGTTTTTCTACTCCATTCGCTCAAAAAAGCAGGGCCAAGTTGTTTAAAGCTGGGTTAAGATAATCTGTGGTTAGTGTGAAATTTGATTTCAGATCTGGAAGCTTGAAGAACAAATTCAGTTTATTTCTTTTTTACTACAATTTGATGATTGAATGCTCTAAAAACAATGGGTAAAATTATTCCAAAACAGCTTTTGAATAGAGAAATGTAGAAACCTGGATTAAAATTTAACCCTGGGTTAGCACTAATCGGTCTTTGAACAACTGGGCCCAGACTCTTAAACTCCTCCATTTAAACATGTGTATTATGCAAGAAGGATGCATTTTTCGGTTTGAATCAGAGCCTAACCCCACCTAGAAAAGGTTCAGACTCCCCACTCCCAAGGCATGGATGACAGTCAAATGCCCCTGGGTTGCCCAGGGAGGGAAGGATGTTGAAGCTTTGAATTGTTTTGCGCATTACTGACTAAATATTACAGAAGCTTACATCATAAAAGCAACTTACCAACCCATTAAATACTATTTGAAGTAATGTGCAGTAATGTGTTTGTTTGCATTTGCTAGAGTAATTTTTTGGCACATCAAGGCACTTTTAAAGCCATAACCCTTGCTAATTATGACATCCCTGACAGGTTTCAATTCATGTCAAACATTCCTGTCACAGTGCACTGTCACTTACTGGAAATTCAGCACCATTTTCTGCTAGAGCTGCCTGAAACTTGTCAATAGTGGAGTTCCTTTCTCCCAGCATGATTATAAACTCAGCTAAGTGATCAAAAAGAAAAAAAAACAGGTTGAAAAAATACATCGCATCTATAACTGATAAAAATGGAATCTTTAGATGCACATTTACTCAAAAAGTTTGGAAAGTATAACACTGAATTGTCAGTCTTGTCACAGGATCAGCTACAGTGACAACAATGAATTGTGGTAATATGAGGAAATCTTTTCACCACAGGCTGAGTAATGTTTGGCATACATTCATATTACCAAGCCTAGATCTTTATTTTGTAGCAAATTCCTCCTGCGATACATATGATACCCTAAGGTCCAAGAGATTTTTAGTGCATTGGAAGAAATGGTGAAACACTGATATGGTTGTGTCTATTTACAGTAAAATCTTCTTTGTCAGGTGAAATCATGTGGATGTCATTCATGTGTTTTGCCTGTGAAGCTAGCACTGTGACAAAACTAAACAACATTGTCTTGGATTAATGTTACTTTCAGTATCAAGAATCTGTTAGATTTCTCCACCTTTTTAAAGGTCCCCTGGCCAGTAGAAATATCTGGTTCATTTCAGTTTACATGGATACCGAACATTACAATTTTACCATGAAACACCATATTTAAATCTATAAAAAAAATTGATTTCTCATGGTTGCCATAAAAATACCATTTTAAAATTCCCTGATTTAACCCTGAAAAGTGTTTAATTTCCCTGACAAGCTGAATTAACAATCTCATAAATGAATCCTGATAATGGCATCCAATCGCCACTTATAACCATCCATATTACTTTTTGCTGATTCAAACTACAAAATGCTCTCTCTTCAAAGACCTTTGTTTGTATTTTTCATTATGCACCAGTCATACCTTACAATTTTCTTTCTCCAAAGAAAATTTTTTTTAAACCCATTGGGGAGACACTAATGTTACTTCTGTAGCATCACAGGAAGAACTGAGAAAATAATTCCTTCAACTCTATTTGAAACAATTCACTAATTCACTTTATTCTTCTATAACAAAAATTTAAGTTTTTTTTTTTAGCATGTGACACAGGGAGAAGGCCATGGTGAAATGAGTTTGACTGTAACTTCTCAACAAACACTGAGAGAAACTCAACATGATCAATGGAGATTCTCATAAACAAGTATTCAAGTATGCTAGATCTGTCATGTGGTTTACATACATGAAAGAAATTAGTTTGTTTGTAACTTATGCACAGAAAAAATTTTCATGCTTTGCAAAAATATTTGGTCTCAAAATGCTTCTGGTTTGTTTTGCCTTGTTGTTTAATCATAGTTTTTGGGTAGAAAAGGATTACCTGGTACACCCAACACAATTGTAATAAACTATTTTTTCATACACAACTTGTGTCTGCATGCTATGTTATTAAATAATTAGTTCACACTTTTAGTTGTGTATATTATAAGTTATGGATGCACTTACAAAGTTTCGAGAGCATGAGAGAAGCTAGAGTTAATGCGCATAATTTGTTCCCCTTCTCTTTGAGCTGCACTCTACATACAAATTTTAGCTAACTTTTCCCTGAGTTTAGAAGAATATATATTTTTCCTTGACTTTCCTGACTGTGGCAACCATTTTCCATATCTTCATATTTCTATAACAATTCTGTAACAGATCACAGATCACATAAAAACATGACGTGGACAAAAAAGTAACAATTTGTGCAGCTGTATGTGTCAGTGTTGTTCACATTTTGAATTATTTTGTGATCAATTATTGAACAGATGCATGGCAACACGTCAGGTATTTGTTCCATAAAAAAAAGAAGCAAAAAGGTTGTTAACGTACAACTGGTATCTTCCACGTCCTTCAGCTGTAATTGAACATAGGTATAAACCAATCATAATGGCGTATACTTCGTCTTAATTAAGCTCGGCATGTCCAAATCTATGCATCTAAACCACGTAAACTCGCCCACATCCTCTGGTTTATTATAGTTTTAATTTTTTTTAACGTTACTTGAAATCGTAAAAGGAAATTAATAACGTATACAGAGTTATAAAGTAGAAGATAAAATAGCCTCACCAAGATCTTTGTCATTAATACCCAAGTGATTGTCCAACTCAGTACAAATCTTAGATACAAGAGATAATTGTTCGAGCTGCTGAAGTTCTTCCATGGTTAGAAGAAAAACTTAGGCTTGAGTTAATTTTTCTTCACTATAGATAGCTTATGGACGTAATTGCTGCGTCCTTTCCATCATGGTGGTGTCAGGTTCAGCTTTATGTATGGCACGTTAAATGTAGCCACCCTATACATAATTCAAATAATATGAAGCACCTATCACAGAGTGTGACTTCTGCTGACTTCCTGTTTACTAGAGATTTCGAATGATGGTGAAACCGTCGACGAGACTTTGCTAAAACTATTAGAGAGACTAGGTGGTAGCGGAAACGCCGAAACTTCGTCGAACTTTTGGTTGCCATTCATTAAGACAGGGGCGATCAGTTAAATTGAAACCATGTGATTCGCAAGGGAGACATCTACCCTATGATTAACTGTGATAGGAAGGACACGAGAGGTAACGAATTTTATTTTGTATTGGTCAATGTGGTAGGAAACTGTTAATTGTAGTGTTCGGCTCATTAGTAATTAGTAAAGGTGAAGATTGCCAGGAATGGTCTGGCATTTAGTGTGAAACAGAATTCCTTAAAATTCTTTTCGAGGACTATTGCACTTTCTCTCCGCTAGGGAATGCGACTTTTGGTTAATGTTTCCTTCGAAAACCGTTTGTTTCAAGAGACACCATTTTCTCCTTGGAATTCCCAGTGACCTCCCTCAAGCGGTGTTGTCTCAAACTAGGACCTGAACTATCGATGAAAATTGATAACTATCGATGACAATCGGTAACGATCAATCGATTAAAGCACATGTAGATATAAAAGGGGGATTCTGGCGCATTTTGAACACAACCTTGATTTCAAGTCAACTCATGAATTTTAACCTTGATTTCAAGTCAACCTTGAAATCAAGGCTGGTTTCAAGAGAGCAGTTTTTGCACATTTTGAAAACAACCTTGATTTCAAGGCAACTTAAAATTTCACCAGTGAATATTATTCATCATGTCTCACTTGTGAGTTCTGAAGAGGGTGTGAATATTATAATCTTAAGTGATTCTCTGGAACAGTTAGGGTGTTGATTCATTTTTCTTAGTTTTTTCCAAATCAACGAATTACTTCAGGAGGTAACTCAGTTCCAGGAGGAACAGTCTAAAGCTCTTCTCAGACAGGTCCATCCTTCAGATAGTAGAGAAAAGGCTCACCTTTATTCACAAGTGATTTTTTGATATTGAAGACCTTCAGAGACCACACTGAATCTGTGGTTCACTTCTGACCACCTTCCAGCTCACTAGCTGCATAGAAATATCTCACATTAATGATTGCGTCTGATCCCTTATCTACTGAGATTGTCAGAAATAAGCATGCACTGTGAATAATCTGTTAACTTCAGTAACTGTGACATATTTTTTCCTGAAACTTCTTTCAGTCTTTTTTAAAACTTGCCCCTGCACAATTTAACATGTCTCAAAGAAGCTTCTCATAATAAAGTTGCCTTAAAATCAAGGTTGTTTTCAAAATGTACAAAAATTGTTTTTTTTTAGATCAAGCTTGATTTTGAGGTTGACTTGAAATCAAGGTTGTTTTTCAAAATGTGCTAGAATCCCCCTATTACATCTTCTATTGATATTGAAAATCGATGAACAATCAAATGTGAAAGTTTCTGTGATTTCTTTTCTCATCGATTATCAATAATCATCGAAAATCAATTAAAATCAATTGGTTACACCATGAAAACCCAATTTCAAGTGAACTTTAAGCATACACGTATGTATTTGAAGTCTGGTAATAGCATTTTCATCATGAATAAGAAATCCTTTGAATTTGAAACCTTGCCAGGTTTTAAAGTTTGACTTCTGTTACTAACCATTTTAGCGAAACTGACCAATCTTGTCCCATTATTTCAAACCAAGTTTCCCTTCTGAGTTTCAGGTCCCAACCAATAAGTTGGCTAATGGTGGGAGACATATGTTAAACCAAAATATGATTTGATACAAAACAATTATTCAGACATGTATATGTAATAACAACCACATGCTTTCAAAGTTAGTCTCAAGTGCTCTAATCTAATTTGTTTTTTCATATTTCTCTGTGCATATTTATTGGAAAACAGGGTTTTACTTATTATGGCAGAGGATGGTTTAGCTAGGAACTTAGATGATGTAACAGTAGGTACTGGAGGTAATGGAGTGATACAAGGCAGAACACCACAGTCAGCAGCAAGCAGCCACGGTAAAGGAAAAACTGCAAGTAGAGGAAGAATTTATAATAACAGGCTTGCATCTGCACATGGTCAGTACTATCCTAGTGCTGATAGCTCGTCAGGATACTGTCATCCACATGGCAATGACTGGAAACTCACATCAAATGAAGATGACAAGGCCCGATATACAGTGAAGCAAATTGATCATGATGAGATAGGGGAATTGTCAAGAGAGCAAGACACTGTCCTGGAATCACAACGAGGGGCATGCTACCAACCTACCAAGATGGAGACAGAGGCAGTCTGCCAAAAGAAAGAAGACATTGCTAATGACTCTCGAAAAGCTAGGGGGAAAACTGCTAAAATTTCAGTGGACCAGCCAAGGGCAAAAGAAAGCAGAAGAAAGAACTCACAAGGTAAAAGGGGACTTCAAAGACATCATGGTGGCAACAATGAATTTACCCCTTTATCTCGCGATAGTCATGAATTCTGTAATGACCTTACAATGCAAGAAAGAGTCATTCATAAATCCAAGATTTCTACTAAAATGGACTCTTTAAGCTCTATATGGCAACCTAATTTTAACTACAGTAAACATGGACACAGATCCAAGAAACTTGATAAACCAGATGGTAGGCAGAAGGGACAAAAGGGAGAAACTTCTGCAATAAAAACAGGAAAGAGAGGCAATATAAGAGATTACAGAAGACAAAAGGAAGAAGTTCTTCGAACACTCAGTTATCTTAATCCACTGCAGTCATCTCAAGCCAGTGTCTTGATAGAACAGCTAAGGAATGAGACATATGAGTGTATGGTTTGCTGTGAACGGATTCGATGTAGTGCTGCTGTGTGGAACTGTTGCAGTTGTTATCATTTGTTTCACATGGGCTGTGTGAGAAAATGGGCAAAATCCTCTGTGGCCATACCTCCAGAAGGTATATCAAAAATTAAATATGATAGGAATATCAGTTATGAAAGTACATTGTACCACCTACACTGATCTTGTGGCCATCTAAACTTTAACCTTCACTATAAACGTGTTGAAAAATATTGATTGACTCTGGATCATACTGAACCAATACTGATTAAATTTATCAAAGTTCAAGCTTAAGGGAATACTGTAAACACCAGCTGATGAGCCATATGCACAGATAACAAGCACCCCAAGATTAGATACTCAAATTTTTGAATAAGGCTTTTGAAAAGAAATCTTAAGAAATCACAACTAGTATGTCAACAGGTGCATACACATCAGATGTGCCTATGGTACCAGTTTGTGAAGTCCCTCTATCGTTGAGCTGTACCATGTATGTGAGTGTTACACCAACTAAATTTTGGCATGCAGTTTTTGTTTGGTTTTGCTTTTTTTTGTGAGCATAGTTTTGGAACCAATTTATGTTTTTATTAGCTTTCTCGGGTCTTTTCTTGAACCATGTACAAAATGTTGAAACAGTTTGCCTTAATTATCCTTTGAACATTACCATGTTACTGCACTTGAAAATACTGCAGTACTACACCATTCATTACCTATTACATTAAGTCCTTTAGAATTGACTCTATTATTCTATTTAACTTAACTTGAGGTGATGAAATTGGTGGTTGGCGATGTCCAGGCTGTCAACATATTACTCAGGGTATTCCAGCTGTCTACAAATGCTTTTGTGGTATGGAGTTTCTGTCATTTTTTGTTTAGTTTTAACACTGCTGAATTATAACAATGGCCTTTAATGGCCCATTTTTTTCATCATGTATTTGTCTGAGGCATAGATAACATTTAGTTTGGATCATGTCTGTCAATGAATAGGGAAAGTTACTGATCCTGAGTGGAGACGTCATGAAGGGTTGACACCTCACAGTAAGTATTAGTTTAGTTAATTAATTTCATTCAATTTTTTGTACATCAGGTGTCCCAAATTGTTTTCATTTTCAGAATGAATTGAACTGAAGGAGTCATTAGGAGGGTGGTGTGGTAATGTGTGCTAAGCAAAAACTGAAAAACATTATGATAGAGCCAAAATGACAAGTTAACTTGAATGTCACTTTTCATGATGAATGGAGTAACACATTTGGAATTTAACTGCTTATTGTCTTTGTGGTGTACACGCATGAGTGTAATGCTGAAGTAATCCAACAGAAAAGTCATTTATGCCATATTGTAAAATTTATCATTATATAATAGTACTCAGCTGGAAGCTTTGGGGAATAAGCTATCGAAGTTCATTGTGTTTATCACCCAGAGACTGGTTTTCATATCTATTGTTTCATTCTTGGAGTGAGAAACCAGAGTGACTTGTGATAGTTGGTATTCCAACTAACGTGTGTTTTACAGGTTGTGGAGAACTATGTGGAAAAGAGAGAGATTCACTTTGCCAACATCACTGTAACCAGTGAGTATTTTGTTTTCAATGAATGTTTTACTGCAGATGTTCAAAAATGTACAGTCAGATGGTGTATGTGTCTAAGTTGTTTATTCTATGGTTATCAAAATAGTTCAAAGAATTGAAGGGGAAGTCATTACATACCATCCAACAAAGCAGAAATTAACCTAAATATGCTTTAATCAATGCAAACTGAACCATGAGGTTGGTAAGATATTTTGTATCCCCACAAGAAAATATGTTTATTTTCAAGAAAAATAATTATCACATTATGAAAAATATTTTAATGGTGTCACAACCTGACAATAGAAATTTTAGGAAATTGTCAAGAATCAATGGCCAAATTTTTAATATACCTATACAGAAAATTTCTTTAAACTGTGCAAATGTGTATGGCTTTTGGGTGAAAAAAGATGCAGATGCTATGGAATGCACTTTTCATGATATTTCTGTCAGTTTTTATCTTTGCTTTCTGCAACTGGGAGATTCAGGAAGGATATGTGATAGCCCATCAAAGATCTAAAACTGGTAAACAGAAGTATTGCTGCCAGCAAAAGCTTACTTGTGTGTTCATATAGAGCAGAGGGGTTAAAATTTTCTAGTTGAATGCACCTTAGATTTACAGGGTGAGTTGATTTTGATTGACTGAAAGTCATTATGCATATTCTCCATACTGTTCTCTTTACATTTCCTGAGGTGCTAGGGAGAATTTGTTTAACTGTCAAGCATACAGCAATCATTTCCTTTATACTTGTGATCCTACTGTGTAATTCAAGAGTGATATTGTAAGGAGAAATTAGATGCTAGTTACTCTCTGGTACCAAAGAGTTAAAGCATGTGATTTTGTTAAGCATCCAATTATTCCTATCTACTAGACAATAAAACATACAGCACCAACTGAGGGCTTAGGACTTGTAGGAATGGGCAGATTGAAAATTGCAAAGATTTGTGAACAAAGGAATTGTGATTGGATTCTTAATCACCCATCATTTGCTTAAATTTGAGTAAAGTAACCTAAGTAGTGAGTTACATGGAAATGATAGTCCTTGTTCTTAAAAAAAAAAACACTGATCAGAAAACTTATGAGATTCAAAATTCTCAAGGTGCATTCATGTTCTATTGGATCCTACCTCTGCATGAAGACAAAAAAGAATTTTACTCTCTTGAAAGAAAACCAATACACAAAACAAGCTCATATGACACAGTTAAAGTTATGCAACAAACCAATATGTCAAACATGACAAGACTGGTATGTACCATGGCCTTTAAGGCAATGCTTTTAATAAGATTTGAAGTTGGTGGCTACCTTAGTGAAGCACCTGCTGGAGAATAATATGGAAAACAATCTCTCTCTCATTGACCTGCTAGTTCCATTCAGTATAAACTGGCTTCAAACAGTTTCCCATGTTAAACTTTGGTAAATGATCATTACATATTAGACTCCTTTGAAACAATTACTTTGACTGATTGTTTTAACACCAATCAAAATCTTCCATTTGCTGATATGCAACCCTGCCACAAAGGACATAGGGTCACTGATTACCAAAATTTGAGGAAATTTGTTTTTTGAAACTCAAAAATCTATTTTTGCTGGAAATGTGGTATATGAAGAGACAATATCAATCATTCTTATCAAAACTTGTTTATAAACTTTAATGTAGTAGTTGACTGAAAGAATTCTAAAAGATTTCGAGTTGTTCTCTTGAAAGCTTCCAAAAAGTAACAGCTCCAGAATGTTGGTAACCATCCAACATCACATAATATGAAATACTTACAACAGGAAGTTTACAAAAGCAATACAAGATGATATTCCTGTGTGTATCAAATTTCTGTATGCACATGTTGTCAAATTCTGATGCTATGATCCAAACCTTTTTGTCTAGCCAAACCAGATTCTATTGTTTCCACTCATACATCACTCTGACTCATAGTTGCTTAAAGTATTTGCTTAGTAATACCATGATCTTTGTTAACAGAGTCATCTTCTGCTTGTAAGTTGAAACAAACCTCAGTCTCTGGCTGCTGAAAAACACAGAAGGAATTTTTTGTAATTGCAAGTTATGTGGTTTTTTTTTACTGGGTGAAATAAAAGATATGCAGTGCCCAGTGAATTCCATTAGTTTTATCTGTAGGGAAAAGGCCATGAGTGTTCTCATCTGCAGAGGTGTTTAAGCATTTATGCAGTCAGCCACCAAATGTTTGCATAAGATAACTGAATTAAATCAATAAGGCAGTGAACTCTAACTGTTGCAATGAAAAGTCACATACTTTCATGTTCTGGCTTACCAGTAACCATAAGAACATGGTCTTCTCTGTCTTTAACAGGAAATTCAGCTTGGTTTTTGATAAAAGATTTAAAGCGTAGGGTTCAAAAGCTGTATTTGTTAAGCCTTGCTTAAGTGTTTTTTATGCAAGCGTAACATCTTTACAAAAAAGTTCCAAATTTGAGGTATGTGTGCTATTAACAAGCACACTATTTTTTTAATTAACAACTTTGGTTTCAAGTTTATTTATTAACTAGTTTACTAACTAGCAGTTGAGAGAAAATGCTGTTGTTTTACTAGTCCAGGACTATTTGATAATTTTAGTTTAGCAAAAGTTGTTTAAAAATTATTCTGATATTCTTCAGATTTTAAAAGATGTCCTGTCAAGTTAGTAGGACTCCCAAGAAACAGGCTTTTAGACTAACTTTGTAACTGTTGATTTGATTGCAGGCTCTGTCATCCTGGGCCCTGCCCTTCTTGCCCTGTGATGATAACAAAAGCCTGTTCCTGTGGAAAAACAAAGTATCCTTATGTTCTTGAATGAATTCATTTTATTAAAATCTCTGTATAATAATTTTTCCACACAATTGTAAGAAGGACACCTCTCCAGCAATATACATTTCTGTGCTAAGTGACCTAGAAGTCTAGTCACTTTGTTGGTTCAGTTAGCTCAGACTAATTTATTCATTGGACATCTACTTGCAAACCAGGTGTGCCTTGTTATGCAGCCATATGAAAATTTGACATCCTGGATTGTTGATATGGTACCAGAATAATTTTAGAATGTTCCTGTAATTCTTTAACAATACAACAGGAAGCACATTAGGTGTGGTCAGGCAACTGTCATATTGTGTGACCAAGTTTGCAACAAAATTCTCAACTGTCTCACCCACAAGTGTTCAAGAATTTGTCACCAAGGTAACTGGTCATGGTGGGATTTAGTCAGAGTCAATGTCCATTGAAAGCAGCTCAACACAGCCTTTAAGAAAAACTTTCAGAAAGTATTCTTTACATTCATTTTGAAAGTTTCAGTCTCAGAATATTTTTTATGTCCAGTGCTTTTTAAATATATTTCTAGAAAGTTACATGAAAAAGAGGTATTGAAAATGGTAACCGTTTTAGTACATTATGTTTGTCTTATTAATAAGGAATGCCATTAGTTGAAAGAATTCTACCCCACTCCACAGAGGTTCCCAAAATTTTTGGCCCAAATAGGAGCCCTGATAGCAGCAAGGATAGGATGCAAAGCTTTGAGTGGTGTTAAAGAATAGAAACACTGTGAACTAAGATGAGGCAGTCAAGGGCTTTAAGATATTTTTTTGATGGCCTTAAGAATTGTGTGATTTTATCACACTTAAGAATTGTTAGTATAATGGCAGCCTGTCTCAAATGTATGGTATGTTTAATAATCTTTATTGTAGGTCCCTGTGGAGACTGTAAAATCCTTGTACAACAAGGTAAGTAGTAAAGGTAACATTGAGGAAAGTTACAAAATTTATGCTAAAGGGGATTCCTCAGAAAAAAGTTTTAGAATACATTTTTTTAAACTTTCCTTATGGGTATATGCCTACCAATGTCTGTGTTGAAGAAGACATTTTAAAAGGTAGGTCACCAAGCTTTTTTAAGAGATATGATGGGCCAAACTTACACCATTTATGCCTGTACTGGCACTAATTGTTTGCTTTACTTTATTGGTTCACATCTAACATTTTGCCTAAGCAGGAAGCAAGGGTTTTTAAAGTTACATTGAAGAAAATTGATAGATTGAAAGTCTTGAGTTATGGAAAATTTCGTATATAATTTGTGGTAAAATCACACAATTTTCTACAACCTAATTTGCATCATCAAGAAATTGGCTTGGTGAATACTTTTAGCTGTATCCTTTTTTCCCTTTGATGAATTTTTTTTATTATTTCTCCAATTCAATGGGGATAATTTGTACACTTGAATTATGCCATAAAAATTATAGGTCATCATGCTCATTTAAGAGCTAAAAACCATTGCACCTCTTTCACTGGTCCATAGATTGAAAAAAAGGACCATGGTCTAGCAAAATTGCATTCTAATGCCCTCCCATTATTGAATGATTCTTTCTGTGATCAACAAATGTTGTAAAATTTAGCAGAGCTTCTGGTGCTTCTGTTGGATTTTTCTCTTGCAAGCATCATTCTATGATGCTTGCATCTTCATTAAAATATGTGTACTTCACTGGAAAGACTTAGTGCTTCCAGTTCAAATGCCACACTCCATTATAAGATTATTGGTCAAATGACCTGGGAGAGGGAAGTTGTAGCTTCAAATTGATTGGCGCATAAGTTATGGTTATAATTTTATTATTATTATCTATATTGCTATCATTGTTTTTGTTGTTATCAACAGTGATATCACTATTATTATCTATTCCTGCTCTTTCAATGCTTCTGACATTACCAGTTTTTTTTTGTTCTCCCATAAAAGTTTGTTATTGTGGAAAACAACACCGGGAGGTGTTTTGTGGAGCAGGTAAGGATTGTAGTGAAGACTTCTTTGTTATTACTTTTGCATTACTTTAAAGGGTATGTAAGCTCCAGTCTCAGCCAAATAAATCTACATGATTAAAACCATGGATAAAACTTAAAACTTGTGCATTTTGATGAGTACCCTAGATTAACCTAATGTTGGTAACAACATGTTTTGTTAAATGTGCTGAAATGCAACTATGAATGCTGTCATTCAGAAACATCTCAGCAACCTGACTGGCACTTGTCAAACCACAATGTTTGGTCAATAAATGGCTGCAATAGAATAATTTTTTGGGTCAAGAATGCCTCTTGTGAAGCTCCTACATGTAATTGCTTGAACAGATTGCTTAGAGAAGGTAAAAAGAGGAGAGTGACATAAATTTTTTAGATCACTGGTAAGCAGCCAGGTTGTTCAGCATGATTATAAAATGGTGGAATCTCTAGTTGAATTTCAAATGCATTGGAGAACAATTTTCAAAAGGTTTGGTTTCTCCTTAAAATTTCAATTTCATGCTTTTCCTGTAAGGTTATTTTTTTTCAAAGTTTTTTCAAGAATTGTTGGTATTTTCTTGTACTGATATTTTTATCAACTTCTTAGGTGTATACACACGTGTATTAAGATCTTTTTTATGACCACCCCACCTGTATGATCACACTGACTGATCTTTGAACTGGGTTGCAACTGCGTTACAGTGCGAACTATGTCACTAAATTTTGTAAAGTTTAACTAAAAACAAGTGACAGTTAAGTGCAGTTTCTAAAATGTTCTTGCTGTCTGAAAAAAAAGGTCTTTAATTTACAAAATAAGGTAAACCAAGAAAAAAAATTACATGGGACCACTGTGTAGTAAAAGAAGACTTAAAATTACATTAGTTAGCTCATGCAATCTAAAGTTTGAGAATTTTAAAAGCAACCTGTGATATGTCCCTCCCCTAACTTTTAGTGTTGAGCAAATCTTAAAATTGTAGGCTCAAAGGGTTAAGGAGTAAAAAGTGGAGTATTAAGAAGAAGTGGAGGGTCATAGGGTTGTGTGATATTCATTTTGTTTTCCAAATGCTTGTGGCTGTTATTTTTGCATTTTGAGGCACCTCTTGGGTGGCCATAGACTGTTAAAAACTGTTAGCTGTCTATATATTAGATAGGTGTTCACCTTGCCTTACCCTTTTCAGCTTTGTGGGATGCATTTTGATTTGTTTGTTATTATACAATAGGTGTACCTGGCAATGAGGATCTGGAAGCAAAATCAGGATGTTTCTCTTGCCAAGACAAGTGCTTAAGGTGAAAATTAAATCATTCATTTCATTTACAACTTGATAGTTCTTATGAAAAGAAGGGAAAATGAAACCTTAAGAAAGAGATTCAAGGGTTAAGTAATCTTGCATACCATCAGCAGGGAAGAGAGTGTTGAACACAGCCATGCCTACAGAGCAGGAGTATGAAGCCTTGTGCTGCTGTTTATAAAGCATGGAAAATTAAAAAAATGTTGTATTTCCTCATTCCAAGCTAAAATTTAGTTCAAGGAATGCTCAATATCAGCATACACAAATACAACTTTTATAAATTGTCATGATCATTCTTCAACAAAATTTAAAAAAAGAGAAAATACTTCTCCTACTTATAGTATTGATGATTGTCTGGATTTCAACTACATAATGCTGCATATCACCTGAAGAAAACTTACAGTAAACAGTTGAAACAACATGATCCATATCAGAAGTGATAAACTTGTAAGACAAACGATTTTGCTTCATATACAAGCTTATTCCCACAATGAATAATCACATCCTTTTTAATCAAGTTGTCACCAACTGCTATAGAGGGAATAAGAAAGAAAGCTGTTGTTTTGCATAAGTTAATTTTGAAAAGTTAAAGATGTATAAATATTTTTCGTATCAATAACAAAATGAATTATTCTCAGTGTAATTTTCTTAAATAGTTTTGTTCATACTATGCTTATACAAGCATCACTCATACTTGTAGGTGGTTGCAGGTAAGTGAATTGTGTGACTCTTCTTTGGACAATGCATTACAGTAACTTGCATTTATTGTCTTCAGAACCTGTAAGATTTAGGCTTTTGTAATAAGCCACAATAACCATGCTGTTTTGTTGCTGTTTTATGAGCATGCATTACAAAAATCAATGGTGCAGCCAATGAATGAGTTGCCAGGAAGCAGATCATTGTATTGGCACAAATATTTCTGGGATTGCTTCAGGGCAAACATTGCAACTCACTCACTGTATGGTGAAAGGTTTTCCCAACATCTCAACTATCAGTTTTTTAGGGAGATCGTTGCTTTTTTAGAAGCATAAGTTTTTTTTTAAACAACCTTGAAATATGAAATAAAATCTACTGATTGACTCTTCTCCATCAATAAGGATTATTGTGAAACTGATTGGGTAATAGTCTCAAAATTTAATAAATGAGCTATAAATGACCAAGAAATAACTCAACAAAGCCTTTAAGTTTTTTTAACATGTGTTAAGTCTACGTTCAGAATTTTTCTTGGTTTGGTTATACAAAAGAGCACTATGGTGATACATAAAAGTAATTAAACACCTTCATTGCTTCTTCACAGCTTCTTCATTGTGATCAATAAGAACAAACCAAATTTGATAGGTGGCCTTGGTTGACATGTTGGCCGATATGTCGGTCGACTGTCAAGGTACTTATCGACCGACTATCGGTGGACAGTTGACTGACTATTGGTCGATAGTCGACCGATATTTGACCGATACTTGACCGATACTTGACCAATACTTGACTGATACTTGGCGGATACTTGACTGATACTTGACCGATACTTGACCGATACTTGACTGATACTTCACTGGCAGTTTATTGCTACATATCAGCCGATGCATCGGCTGTCAGTCAGTTGATATATCGGTCGACTACCGATCAACTATCGACTGACAATCGACGGACTATCAATCGACTATCAGTTGATAGTCGACCCAAAGTCGACCGATATATCAGTTGACTGTCAGCCGATATGTTGACCAAGGCCACCTATAGTACACATGATCCACCTTTTCTTGTGCAACAATGAGGAGCTTCAAATGGGTTACTTAGGGGTGATGCACAACTGAATATATGTCCATAATTTCTGCTGGAGTTCTTATGATCTTGCTTTTCCTTTCCTAACTCCAAGGAGTAAGAGGAGAAAAAGTTGCTGCTCAAAAACTTCTGGATTTTTCTCAAACAAACTGTCACTTGACCAAGGGATTTCCTTGTGTTTTTCATCACTTATATTATTCTGCCAGAGAGCAACAGCTGGGTGAAAACAATTTACATCTCCACTGACAATGACTTCTCTCTTTTGAGGAAGTATATTTTCAGACATTGTTATTAGTTTATTTGATATGTTAACAAGTATGAAGACAGGCTTTGCATACTCAAGTACAACTGAAAAGACTCCAATGAGTTACTTTGTAGTGATTTGTGGCTGATTTTGTAATATTCAAGACCATTATGTGTTGGTGATTTTACAATGGACCAACCTTATTCAGGAGAGAAGTTTATATGTATAATTTTTAATATATTTTGTGAGAACTGTGACAAAAATTAACACTTCCCTCTTATCAACATAATCTTACCTATTTATGATAAAACTGTGGCAAGAAAAAGTTCTCCAAAATATTTATTTGGATGTCCAAATAACATCTTGCCATATATCTAGCAACTTGCAATTTTTGCTCTGTGGCAATCCCAGAAACTTTGTGCAAACGTAAGGATCTGATTACTGGCAACTCATTCACTTATTGGTGATGTAAATTGTTAGTCTCATGATTGTCTTGTATTATTTAAGGACCCTTGATTGTGGTAACCATAACTGTCAAAATGTTTGTCATATTGGAGTTTGTAAAGAATGTCTGCTGAAGCCATCAATTTTAACAAGTTGTCCATGTGGAAAAACTCCTGTTTTTGATTTGCTTGGTGGTCATGATGTCAGAAAATCCTGCTTAGATCCAGTGCCAACCTGCAAATTGATGTGTGGGAAGGTTCTTCCTTGCAGTCCATCCAAAGGTATTTTGGCAAGACCTTGATTCTTGACAAGATCCATGAGGATTTTCATATTGTGTATTTTAACTAGTTTTGAGTAGTGTTTCATGAAAAAATCTTCAATAGAATTCCTTATTATTTTATTAATTAAGTGGCTAAGCTCAAAATGTAGTTTATTTCTTAAGGTGAATGGCTCTATACAGAATTCTTAAAAGTTAACTTGTGCTCTTCACAGTCCTACAACTTTCACATGTGTTGGTACATGGTAAACTGTCACTGCAATAGTTAGCTTTTAACAATTACATCATTAAAGGGAAATTACACCATGAAATTGTATGTAATATACAACTTATTATATAACAATGTTGACTGCTTGTCCTGAATCCCAAGGTACTTGAGAAGACAGTGATACAACAAGAACATAGTTTACAATGTTCTGGTAACATATTAAGATCAACTTGTTTAAAAATTGTTTTCAAATACCCAGTGCTATAAAAGTTTTTCTCCTGTTTCACAGATCTGTCATCTGCGGAAGGCAGAGGAGGCAAAACCACCAAAGAGCACTGCTGTAAAATGCAATGTCATCTAGGTGAGTGTGGTCCTTGTGATGGAAGGACAAAAGTCAAGTGTAGATGTGGTACAAATTCCAAGGTAAGTAACAATCAGCAAAGTAGGTCTTACCTAAACAAACTGAATTATTGCAAATGGTCCTTCCTCTAACAATAGCATGGTATGATTTTGTGAGATATGTCTCTACTGTGGCCACAATGATACCACCTTGAATTAAAATAATAATGTCTCAAATATTTGATTTGGAATTCCTGCAGTATGTTGTAATTATCACAGAATTTAAAATGACCTAATTTCTCCCCTTTTCAAATCTACCAAGTTCTGTTTTCACAAGAGGCTTAAAGGCTTACTAAAGTTCTGTTCAAAGTATCCCTAAATGTTTACATAATGACTGGGATCTCGTACAGATCATTTTCTTGTAATCAGGATAATCAGCAATTGGTGAATGGAGTTTCAAAATGCATGACAGCTTGCTGATGCAGATATAACTCTTGTGACGTTCATTTCATTTGCAAGAAATTTGTCCTCTATACTGAAAGAGAATGTTGTAGAAACTGATGTACTCACTGTGTCTTCTTGACTAAATATATTTTTCCAAATATTTCATCATTAAATTTGTTCTTAATTTACAACTTTGTAGAACCATGTTGGATATAATTACTTTGTTTCAGGTCATACTGATAGTGACTGCAAGAAAAACCAAAAAATGAATGATTTGAAAAATTTTTAATCGAGAAAATAATCAATCCACATTTGTTTGTATGTTGCAGAAGGCAATTTTTCTGGCCAAAACTGTTCTTACTAAAAAAAAAACAGGAGTATTATTATCCATGTCCCCCTGAAATAACCACCTCACTGCAACAGACAATTCCTTTTGTCCCAGGGTGAGTGTTGTGGTGAGGTGCAAGTGTATTTCCAGTGTAACATTCTGGATGTGTTCTTTTTCCTTCCACAGGAGATCCCTTGCTCAGAGATAAACTTTGAAGGTAATTTTATTATGAAAACTGCACACTGTAGACATGCTCAAAGGTTCTGTTTAAGGTATTGCTTAGTTGTCAATTTTTTTTCAAGTACTTTTCAAAACTGATTGAACAAGGTGTCTGAAGTTTGCAACTTGGACCTGAATAATGTCTTAAGTTTATTACTACCAGATATCACCTAAATCTAAATGAATTTTTAACAAAACTAGGTCTTACAAGACTTACTTTCTCCCTTCATGTCCAAAAAAAAAAGAATATACCTGTGACCAACGCTGTAACAAGAAAAGACAATGTGGACGACACAGGTGTAACAAGAAATGCTGTGGGGTAAGTGCTTGGGATAATTCTAAAGGATAGTGGTTCACTATTGTACTCATTTCAGCAACAAATAGTCAATTTTTCTGTGAGATTTTACTAAGCAACCTGACAAGTTTTTCGCAATTTATGTCTCTAATTAAATTGCTAGCTCAACAGTCTCTGTTATGTATAACACATAATACCCAACTTAAACTGTTCCCCTAGAAAAAGTATTTTGTGCTTAGCTGGTAGTGTTTTTGGGCACTTGATGGACTTGAAGGCAAGAAAGGGAAAAAAAAGGTTCAAGTTTGCAGTTTTCAATTCCTATACCTTTTGTGACTCTACCACTTATTTGTGTAGCCCTTTTGATCAAATGTCCCTCAGCTCTGCAGACTATGGTAAGGAGGATCATATCATTCAGTAAAGTGTTTATTTTATCATAATTTTTGTTTTGTGTTATGACAGACAGACATGATTATTTGGAGTGAATCATTAAATGTATTTCAGTATTTTACAAATGAGTACAAGTGAATGCCATGCACTGTCTCATGTAGGTATGTGTTTTCTTAAACACCATTTGCATTAACTTGGCTGTGTTCTTATTCCTTAAGGATGTGGAACACAAGTGTGAGTTTATTTGTGGTAAAAAGCTGCAATGTGGTCTTCATCAATGCCCAGAACCTTGCCACCCTGCTGGTTATTGTCCACCTTGCTTGATGTCAGGTAGCAGTCTTCTTACCTCATGAGTTTGTGTTACCCCGGCCTTGTTACTGTACAAAAAAAAAACAACAATCATTTTTGTCAACAGAGGACATCAGTTAGAAAAAATTTGCCATATTTGTAAAACTGGCACATCTGCATATTAAAAAAGACAACTCAATAGACCAATGGGGGATAATGTTATCCAATGGAAAAATCACTATCTACCGGCTAGAGATTTATCCAGAGGATAGCATGCTCCATCCTTCGGACAACTATGGCCAATAGGAAATGCTACTTAAGATCTAAACTGTTGATAGTACAAAGCGATTGTCCAATCAATGACTTACCCAATAGTCAGTGATGTTTCAACAACCTTACCAGAATTCACCTTCAGAGGTAGAACAGGATAACCTGCAATTCAGTAATTCAGCTTGAATGTAGAATTTTGTGATTTTAACAGCTCTTCAGGCAGATATTTAAAGAACTCTACCATTCTTGGTGTGTGCAATCATTGAACATTAGACAGGGAAGTGTAAATAAGCAAGGTTTTGGATTGTCTTATGTGTATTACCTCTTTCACCCTTTGTGTGTAGAAATTGGAATCTCATTGAGTAAACTTCACTTTGTTCCAGAGCAAGTGGTGTTCCAACATGCTGAAACAGTGGAGGTCTATTTTTTTGCAAGTAGTTTATCCCTGTCATGCTCTTTGATTCTCTCTTTTCCAATCTTGTCAATGTAGACCTTGCTGCACTCACAGAGCATCCTTTAAACCAAGTATCCTTTGGTCACCTATTTGGTGTGATAGTAGCATGGTCTTTGACTAAAAAACTGCTTTGAAAGTTGAAAGTGTTTCTTACTATGTGATGTTGCCATCATTCTGGATTTGTGACTTGTTGGAAGCTTTCAAGCAAACAACTCAATATCTTTTAGAGTTCTTTCAGTTGGAAAACGTAGTTGCTGTAGACAGTTCCAAATTTGTTCGGAAAGACCTTTGACATAGGGCAGGACTGGGGTGGATCTCAACTCAGTGGAAGGTTCAATGCTGTGGTAGGTGTCTTGGCTATGTTACCCTCTGCATGAAAGAGGAAGGATAACCGTTGGAAACAACATATGATGACAGATGTTTCTTCTCCATAAAGATAATGGAGGGTTTTGATTGGAGACATTTAGCACGCTCGTAGATACTTGATAATACTGTGCTTTACTGATTGTGGATGGTATGAGTTATGGGCTTAGTAGTAGTAAGTATGTTATCTTCCTGTTTATGCCAGTGGGTAGCCATCCATCAGGTTCTCTTTTAACTGCATTGTGAAGGAAGGTGGCTCTGTTGCTGTTTTCTTTTTCCATAGTGAAGAAAATGGAAGGCTGTCAGTTTAAAATCTGTAGGAAGCTTTCTATGCTCTCACATGCCAAGATGATAAAGGTGTTGTCTTTGTAGTGCTTCCAAATCCTGGGGGGATGATGTTACTGCTTGTTCTTCAAACCTCTTCATATAGAGGATAGCAACAACAGTGGAAACCAGACCCCTATGACTGTGCCTTCTGTCTGTTTATAAATTGATCCATTGTACTGGAAGTACATACATATCAATACAAACTTGAGGAGATCCATGATCTAAGTGTTGTTATGCAGTTGGGTAAAATATAATCATTTTCAAGTTCCTGCAGAGCTGCTTGTACAACTGTGTTGATTGGAATATTTGTAAACAATCATTCTATGTCAAAGGCAGTGTTTTCAATGACCCACCACCCACCAGAGCTCTGGAGGGTATTCTATTGGGAATCCTTGGGTGTACTTTGCCACATCCAAGTCAAATTTACAGAACAGAAAAATAACAAAATAATGTAGAAAGTAATAGTCAATTTAGTATTAGAGCATTCATCTGATTTGTTTTTCAATTTCTGTGGTCTTTGACTTTTAGATTTATTCTTGTACTCGCACTTTTCTTTTTCTGTTTATTTGGCGTGTTCTACATAAATCCAGATGTACACATCATCAGTTACGTAAGATAATTTTCAAACGACTTTGTGCTGAACTAAAATCATCAAATATTTTTGAACAATAAAACAACGGCAATTCTTCCTCTTTCCATTTTAGTAAATGAACTTGAAACCAAAGTTGTTAAAATAGCGCGCTTGTTGATAGCACACGCAAATCAACTTGTTTGCAAAGATCTTACATTTGCATAAAAATTGCTTAATGAAAAACAGCTATTGATCCCTTATCATCTAGTGAAGAAAACCATGATCTTATGGTTACTGGTTAGCCAGAACATGAGTGAACAAATGACTTTTCATGATTTTTGTGAAGCAGTTAGCAGCTTGACAGAATTCACTGTCATATATCTTTTATTTCACCCAGTAAAAGGAAAAAAAAACAAAGACAAAACTTGCAATCACAAGAAACGTGTTCTGTGTTTCCAGGCGGGTGGGAGACTGGAGGTTTGTTTCAAATTACAAGCAGAAGACTCTGTTATCAAAGGTCATAGCGTAACTATGCAAATACTTTGAGCAACTGCCACTCAGAGTGATGTACAAGTAGAAAAATAGAAAAGAAGCTGGCATGGCTAGGCAAAGGAGGGTCTGGAACATTGGGTAGAAAATGGAGAACAAGTTTGGACAGAAATTTGATGCACACAGGATATCGTCTTGGGTTGTTTTGATCAACTGCCTGTTGAAAGTGTTTTGTATCATGCGATGTTGGAAGGCTACCACCATTCTGGATATGTGACTTTTTGGAACCTTTCAAGCAAACAACCCAAGATCTTTTAGAGTTCTTTTAGTCAACTTCTACCTTATTACATAAGTTTTGATAAAAATGATTGATATTGTCTCATCGTATACCACATTTCCAGCAGAAAAAGATTTTGAATTTCCAAGATATTTATACTGACTCAGATTTTGGTAACCAGTAACCATATGTCCTCTTAGAGAGGACTTAAGTGTGCAACTCTGGCAGAAAGTTTGCATGTCAACAAAAAGAAGGTTTTGATTGTCCAATGTTTAATGTCCATTTACCAAAGTTTAACACAAAAAATGCCATTTGAAGCCAGTTTTTACTGAATGGAGCTAATGGGTTATTGAGAGGGGAATTTTTTCATATTATTCTCTTGCAAGTGCCTTACTGAGGTAGCCACTGACTTCAAATCTTATTGAAAGCACTGCAAAGGACTCCATGATCTTGCTTTCTTGAGTCGTTTCACCACTGATGATAGGCACAAAGTGGGCTGGGTTGAGCACTGAAAAGTCTGAGTTACCTGTTAGCAGAAATAAGAGGTTAGCTGAATGAGCAGACAAACAGTATACTGCCTTGATTTATCTTTGGTAAACCATCTTGGTCTGATAGGTGTGAACATTTAAGACTACATTAGGAAGACTGCATCATTTCCTTCATGATGTATAGGTCACACATACTTATTTGATGTCATCACCTCAAGAAGAGAGGCAGTATGCAGTCAAACATTGCAATCCACTTCCGTAGTGGCCTCATTTATGAGACAAACAATGACATTTCTCTCTTGAAAGTCTTTGGATGTGTACAGAAGCTGTGGGAATTGGGTCCTTGTTGCAGGAAGTGTGTGTCTAAATGCTGAAAATTGACCAATAACAAACGACTCTATCATTGTGAGCGAAGATAAACAAGTTTACAATACCATGAACACTTTCTTACATTTTCATGATAACAAACCTTTTCAACTCTTTATGGTGGCCAATTTACTTAATCAACTCTATTGATAATGTCAAATTACCCTTTCAATAAGATACATAACTAAAAATTTGCTAGCTGACTTTTATTAAGTTTCTGAAACTCTAAGTCCCTTTTTTCAGGCTTTGACGAATTAAAATGTTATTGTGGAGCTACAGTTTTGTACCCACCAATCCCATGTGGAACTACACCTCCTGAGTGTGACAAGCCTTGCTCAAGGATTCATACTTGTCACCATCCAGGTATGATAGCTATTCACATATATAGTTTGCAGGTTGAAGGTTATTTCACCCGAAAGCGTTCTTTATCTCATTGGCAAAGAATTTTATACACACTTTCCCTTCCCACAGTTTATTTTAGAATCACAAAAGGGCTTAAACACAAGCAATAGTTCAGAGTGCTACTGTTGTATATACTCTATGGTATGGTAGACCTTTCAAAACAAATTATTTTGAATACATGCAAATAACAGAGAAGGAGGCAAGCACGACAACAGTTGAATTAAACAAGAAGGAGAGTGGTGATGTTAATTGGCAACTGTAAGCAAAAGGCAAGTACCTAAGTTGCCCAAGTATTGTAGTCATAAATGAAATGAAAATCAAGAGTGTTGTCTGTAATATACTTTTATTTTGATCATTAGTGAATCATACATGCCACAGTGAAGAATCGTGCCCTCCTTGCACAATATTGACCAAGAAAAAATGTATGGGAGACCATGAGGTACTGTTGGCCTGTATGTTCACAATACCAAAGCTTCCTGTTGTGGTTTGTTGGCATAATGCTTGAGAATTACTTGTATAAGACCCAATCTTATTGAGGGTTGATTTCAAAATGACGCAAGTTGTCCAGACTTGTAGCCAGGATGCAACAATTAAATAAACAAAAAATTTATTCAGTGATCATGAGAGTGGGTTAAAGAAAATTTTGGAGTCTCCCTCCTGGTTTAAAACCTCAGACCTTCAAATCGGAGTGCTAATGCTCTTCCACTGAGCAACAGAACTCAGACAGTTAAGCCACATACTAGGGATGGGATGTGAGACAAGTGTCTTACATGCTGCTAGGATCAGGAAGTACGACCAATTTAATCAGTCGGGCCATTTTTACAAGGTAAACCATTTTACCCAGTAAGGTCAGTTTATAACCATTTTATTTAGACCTTGTTAAGCAGTTGGACCATTTTAAGGTGGCGCTGGAGGTTAATTTGGGTTAATTTGGCCATCTTTTGCTCCGTTTTGAAAAATTTCAAGGGGTCTAAGACTAACCAAAATAACCCAAGTAAGTCAGTTTTAACCAGTTAGGATCAATTTAATTTGTTTCACCATGTTAACTGGTTGCATCATTTTAACGAGTTGGACCATTTTCTCTGGTTACACCATTTACTACGAGTTGGACCATTTTATCTTGTTAGATCATTTTCTCTAGTTAGACCATTTAAACCAAATTAAACATTTTAACCAGTTAGACCATATCTTCTGGTTAGGTCGTTTTAACAAGTTGAACCTTTTGAATTGCTCTAACTATTTTCACCAGTGGTATCATTTTAACAAGTTAGACTATTTTCTCTAGTTAGACCATTTTATCCAGTTGGACCATTTTAATCAGCTGGATATTTATAACAAGTTGAACCATTTGTTTTGTAAATTAGACCATTTGAATTGGTTGGACCTTTCTATGTAGTTAGACAATTTTCACTGGTACGACCATTTTATTTAGTAAGACCATTTTAAGTGTTTTGAGTATTTTATTAAGTTGTCATTCTATCCGGATGGACTATTTTCTCTAATTAGGCCATTTTTACCAGTTGAACTATTTTCTCTAATTAGACAATTTTCTCTAATATGACCCTTTTCATATGTTCCACCCTTCTATCTTGTTTCACCATTTTATAAAAATACCCCATTTTATCTTATTACCCTACTTTAACCAACTGGACCATTCTAACAAGTTGAATCTTTTTTCCTAGTCCGGCCAGTGTAAATAGTTCAACCAATTACCCTAGTTAGAGCATTTAAGTGGCTGGACCATTCTATCTAGTAAGACCATTTCTATTGTTTGAACTGATTTATTCTGTTCGACCACTTTAACGGGTTTTCCGTTTCCATTTTCCATAATTGGACCATTTGTGCCAGTTGGACCATTTCACTGGTATGACCATTTTTATTAGTAAGACCATTTAAAGCGGTTTGAATACTTATTTAGTTAGGTCATTTTAACCAGCTGGACCATTTTCTCTATTTCGACAATTTCTACCGGTTGAACCACTTTCTCGCCCTAGACTATTTTCACTAGTTCCACTATTTTTCTAGTTTCACCATTTCAACCCCTTGGATCAATCTATTTAGATGGACCATTTTAAGTACTTAGACCATTTTATCTAGTCAGACGATTATCACCAATTGGACTGTCTTAGGCAATACACCCATTTACCTAGTTAAACCATTGTAAACGGTTGGACCATTTTTAATTTTTTTTATAAAAAAGAAAAATAATCCTTTGTTAGCACGAAGAGTGGTATGTTGCTAGCACCAATCAGATCGCCGCATTTGGGTATTTATCTCTCACCAATCAGATTGCCGCATAAGGGTATGTATCTCGCACCAATCATATCACAGTATTTGGATATCTTGCACCAATCACAACGTTTAGGGCATGTTTCTCGCATCAATCATATCACAGCTTCCTTGTAAAAGATGTCATGGAATCAGGAGGCTGTACACAAAGAATGACATACACCCCAAATTTGGGCTTATTTTGATAAGTGTAATGGTTTGTGGCCTTCGCGAGAGCCTCGTCGATTAAGGTCGATATTTTTCTGGATATGAAAGGTTCGCATTTAACCTGTTTGTATCATTTTTAGTTAAAACGTGTTTTTTTGCTCCTTTACTCACAGCTCGCGCGCCAAACAACCATTTTATCTAGTACGACGATTTTTAGCAGTTTGACCATTTTATTTACTCAGGTCATTTTAACCATAGTAACCAGGTTGACCAATTTCTCTAGATAGACTACTTCTACCCTGCAACCATTTTCTCTACTTCGACCATTTAAACTAAGAAGTTAGTTTCATTTCAACAGTTGGAGTGTTTTGCCTAGTAAAACCATTTTAACCGGTTGGTCCATTTTAATCACATGTCATTAGTTGGAACATTTAGTTGGACTAGTTAGACCTAGTTAGATCATTGGTGTCAGTTGGACCATTTTATCTGGGTACACCATCTTAATCAATTGCACTAATTTGTCTAATTGACCATTTGAAGTGGTTCGGCCATTTTTTCTAGTTCAACCATTTTAACCAGTTGCACCATTTTATCTTGTTAGTTAGTTCACTAATTTGGTCGACAATGTCAAAAGAGATATGCATTTGTTGATAATTAAGGCATGATGGTAGATTTGGGTAGATCATGCAATTGCTAATGCTGAAGGTCTCAGGTTTGAATCCTCATGGGGGACTGATGAATGAATAACATGTTTCTGCCACTGGCAACCAACCTTCTCCCTGGAAGTTTTCTGCACAATTTCAGAACTAAAACAGTTTGCTGTGGATCGTTACTGTCCATGTCCTTATTATAAAAAAGCAGTAAGAATGAGCAAAATGTTAGAACTACCATCCCTACGCGCTGTCAAATATACAACTGGTGTTAATTGAATATCAAAGTAAAGTGATTTCGGTCTTTACACAGTTGCACTAATTTGCTCGACTTATTGAGTGTTTTTCCCTCTCCGAGTTTGGTTTAGGTTTTTTCATAGCAATGGAAAGATAGTGCATTCACTAATGGAAGCAGATAACATGGAGGAAATCCTTTATCATTCGATGTCATGAATTTGATCTGGTTTCTTTAAGGTTCGACACAACATTCCGTGCCATGTAAATGATGTCTCATGTGGAAAGGAGTGTGGAAAACCACTGAATTGTGGACACAAATGTCTTAAAATTTGTCATAGGGTAATTCAATGAAGAATTTATTTGTTTTCGAGATCAAATTTTCCAAACCAACAACATATCGTCTGTTTGTGTATCAATTTTGTGTGGACAGTTGATATACCTGATATACTTGTACCATGGACTACAGAGAATCTTAATCTGATCGCATGTAACTTAGTGAAGAAATTAATAATAATTATAGGGTTTCCATGGGACTTCTGTTTGGCGCCTTACTATTGCAGAGCCAATTGGTAACGTCGTAACGTGTAGAATTGTCTGATACCAGTTTAACAAAATCGTTTTTATGTATAGATCAACTACTTTTTTTCCAAAGAGGGATAACGGAACATCAATCCCAGGTTGCTTGAAGTTTTTTGTTAAAGATTTGTTGTGTTCATTCAGCTTCCATGTCTGAGTGACGATGAGCCATGTTTACAACCCTGCGAGTTTCCACGTAAGGATTGTGGTCACCCATGTGCAGCAACCTGCCATTCTGGCAAGCAATGCCCAGCAATACCATGCAAAGTGAAGGTATGTTTCGTTAAGTTCTTGTTCAAATTAAAAACTACGTTCCAATGAAGGTTCAAGTGTGATAACGAGCTAAATGGCTCATTCTGTTGGTGTATATCTCGGTTTCTGTAACAGAAGTCAGCTGAAAAATTTGTTAGTCAATCAAAAGCCGACTCCCCCCTTTCCCCCTCAATACCAGCACTCTATCAGGTAGACATTATCATGTTGGATTTCCTGTTTTATTGTTGTTTAATGTAGCTTTTTTTTTTGTGGAAGCAACTGAGGATGGTGTTCATACAGGTTTTTTAAGAGGAAAGATTCTTTTCAGGTCACAGTAAAATGCAAATGTGGGAGACGTTCAGAAAAGTTACCCTGTCTTCAAGGGGGCGAAAAGACGGCTGTTACTCAAGCATATCAGCGGTAAGGTTAATTACAGTGCTTGAAGCTAGTGTATCATAAGCAACTACAACGTCAGAGGTACTTTGTATGATCCGTGATTTTCTTTCGATTTACTTTTAAATCTAACTCCTTACTTTGAAATCGCAGTTAAAGTGGAATACAATTTCCATGGTGAAATTGAAAGGAACTTAAGTTGCTGTTCCTCATTATTATTTGCTGATTTTTTTTTTTTGTATTAGTAGGTAGCCTGGGGATTGAAAAATTGATATGTATCTAATTTGTTTGTAATTTGAAAGAGGAAAGTAATTTTTTTTTAAATTTTCATAACAATAACTAAATCCTACCACAGTGCTAACCAGGAGAGGGTGGGTGTGTTTGTATTGTAGCCTGGCCACGGAGACACTTGCAACCAAGATGAAAGATTTACAAAGTGGCCAGTGTATAGATATCAGCAGCATGATGAAAGTGGATGATAAGAAGTTACGAGAGTAAGCTCAGTTTCAACAAGTTTCTTCATCTTAAAAATTTTAGCAGTTGGGTTCCTTGTACTCGCCACTATATTTTAGTGGCATTTACAGGTCACTCGGCGTATCGTTTTACAGTCGTTTCGCTTCTATTACATGTGATTCGCGTCAATTCAACAGTATTTTTGAAACAAAAAAAATATATGCTTAAAAATATATCAAAAAAATTATAAATCATAGGTAAATGCGTCGAAACTTTCTGTCGTGTCTGAACGTATCCAACATTCCATGGTCACAGGCCTCCCAATCTCACGTCTCCAAAAAGTGAAAAAGTGTCTTTTCTTGCATGAAGGCTTCACACTTTGTGTGAGTCCCAATGTGACCGCCCAGATGACGCGGTGTTAGGTTACGGAGATATCGTTGATAATTTATATAGCTAGTAAGACGTTGTAAGGGGAATAAGTCATCGTCGGTTTAGAGCGCTAAATTATGCAAATATTGACATTATAATTTAAGCTGAACAAAACTAATTCACATCTAGTGTGTCCCATATAGTCTTACCGATCCTTGGCGTGAAGCAGAGGCTACACACCAGAATTTCGAGCCTTATCCGGTCCGAGGTGGTTTGTGTCCAGACATTTCTCTAGGGTCTATTCTTTTCCTCCTCAGAGAAATTACTTTCTTTGAGAGTACGCTCAATTCCTCAACGGTTCTACGCTTATCCTAACACCGCGAGGGTAACGTTCAGACTCGTTTGAAGCCTTCATTAATGAACAGATCATTATTTTTCGCCTTTCTCGAAACGTGATCTTGGGCCGGCAATGCCGCGATAGGATGAACACGAAAGGTACCCAGCCATCCCCACCTGAGTACCTAGCCACCATCACATACAGTTTATTGATCTTAAGTATATGTGACACGTGTAAAATTAAGGGTATCTCAAATAATTCTGTTAAATAACTGCTGCACCCGAGAGAAGTTCACTTTTCACACACTGAACCTGTTGAAAAAATACTCCCAAAAAAGGCTCCCTTGAGAGCCACCAAGACAAAAGAGTCCTGTAGAAGCAACCTTTGCAATATGTCATAACCAGCCTCAACTGTATTTTAGATTACCTAAATGAGTTCATTTGTTATTGTTAATGACGTTGTCCATTTCCACAAGCAATTTGGAAACAACGTCGATGGTTGTTGTGGGAAAAATTTTTTTGAAGAAAGATTCAGTTTATTCATTAGAAAACTCGTAAGAATAATTAGTCTTCTCCATAAAGAAAAAAAGAAAAAACTCAGGAACACCTTTTTACAATTCAGACTTGAATGAAAACGACTGAATGTTTTGGCGGGGTGACTTCTGAACTTGTGATTTGCTTCGAAACAATCTATTATCTGTAGAAAATCTCTTCGGAAATCCTTTTTATTTTATTGTTGTGGTGCATTAGTGGGTACGTTCCTTGGGAATTTTAATTAACTTAAGAGACTGCAATGTTGTGTCAACATATTCTTAACTTCAGCTGAAAAGAAAAGTTCGAGAAAATACTGGGTAAAGTAAGTTGTGTAAAATGTCCTAGTCCAAATCGGTGTTGATTCGTACACACCAAATTAAAATCAGGGAATGGTTGTTGAGTGTATCAGTTGACTCACAACTGCATGAATTTTTATGAAGTAGTAAGGGAATTAATTATAATAGACATTGACAAGGCCAACGATGGAGGGAAGTCTCCACTGGTACCTAATATTTCCTGCAAGGATTCTAGAGAATTAGTTGTAGATCTCAGTATATTGGCTGTCCCGTTTGTATTTTCCTCAGGCTTGAGTGTAACAGTGATTGTCATGTACACGAACGAAACAGGTATTTAATTGTTTTTCAAGACCCCCTTTGGAAAAGAATTTACTCAGACGTCTTGTCTTAAAGTATTTGCGATTTGTACTGTACTGCGTAACTTGGTGTCATGTCTGGGATTCGACAACACACGAAACGTTCGAGATGTTTTGATGGGCTACAGGTTACACTGCAACTTGAAAACAGATCGTTAGCATTGCGTCAGTGCTGAATGATTGCTGATCACAATCTTTTCAAGTTTGAATGTTTTACAGTTTTTGTCAGTTGTATTATTATTATTATTATTATTATTATTACTATTATTATTATTATTATTATTATTATTGTAAGTAGTAGTAGTAGTAGTAGTAGTAGTAGTAGTAGTAGTAGTAGTAGTAGTAGTAGTAGTAGTAGTAGTAGTAGTAGTAGTAGTAGTAGTAGTAGTAGTAGTATCACATGATTTCCGGACGATTTAGATAATCTGTGATGCAACAAAACGCTTTACAGTCACTCGGCTCTGTCACGCTCAGTAATCCAGCAATTACTTGGTATAGCTTTTTTATCTTTTCAACAGACGGTTGGCCGAAGCACTTAACATTGAAAATGCTGATTTGTCCCAAGAGGTCTCATTTCGCTTTTCACCATTCCTTTGGACGGAAGCCAAGTAAGTGACAATGAATCTTGACAGGAGTTTGCCCTGATATGACTAATTTTAGGTCAGTGGGAAATTCTTTTAAAAGAAGAAGCTCTCGACACAATCCTTATTTAGTTAGAGAAATTCGTGATAATCAAAATTGACAATGATCCGCCGTTACCACTTTATATTTCGAAACTAAGGTATACCGAACCAAAGGCATACAAACAAGGGTTTGTGCAACTTTTAGTCCGTATTTTCCGTTACTTTGACCAGAATGAACGTTTAGTTCCTCTTACTAGTCTAGGTAGAGGACCAAACCGAATTTTTCCCTTTATTATGCTATGGCCTTGTTAGGATGTGCGTGGCAATCAATTGGGAGAAAAACAAATGCTTTTTTTCCCTTACATTTCTACTGTGTGTATGACTGTTTATTGGAAACGATTTTGTGTCACGCAGAGCACTTTCAGCGACTCTTCTACCTGAAAAACATAACGAGTTTGTCGTTTAGTCCTTAGCTCGTTTTAATAGACTATTTCAGAGGAAAGAAGGGGTTTAGAGAATCGTTTGCTCGAACGTTTAAGAACAATTGGCGATGTATAATGGGAGGCTTTGGCGTCAGACCTGTTTTAGATTTATTGTATGAGCCACGAAACTGACCAATCATACTGTGCGTATTTAAGTATTTGAACATACATTTCAACCCACCCTTTCGACGCCCTTGTTTATATGTAACTAGGTTGGTGGGGTTTTCATAGTGTTTGCAGTTCTCTGTTTGGTGTCAGTGTACTCACATACTACCCACATGTTCCCTACTCGTAACGAGTGATTCAAGTTGTTTTCTTTTCTGCAAATAAAAGGCAAAATCTAAAATTTGCCAAGTCTGTGGAGGAGGCACTGGAAAATCTTGTTCAAGCTACTTTGAAGGTAAGAATTAAGATCAGAAATTTATCTTGTTTAACATTTTTTTACGGCGACCGGATCAGTGAGTTGGAAATTATTTTTATAATTGATGAATTAGAAGTGGGATGTGATTATTTAGTAATGCCGCACTTTAAATGATTCAGGCCGAGAGAGTAAATTGACTCTTTACGTCGAACTCGAAAAACCTCTTAAAATCCACGCAGGAGAAGTAGCAAAAAAAAAAAAAAAAAAGTGGGAACTTATATAGTGGCACGAAACTCTTTGAAAATGGATTAACCGAAAAAATAGGACGCTGAATACTATGTTAGATAAACTACTCCAAAAAGAGGCTAATTATGAAAGGATGCAGATTTAAATCACAAAATAGTTAATCTACATACCACTGTATGAAGAGTTACATAAAAACTGTAGAGATCTGGAAACGTGCCGTGAGAAAATTTATTTCGGACTCATTTGTTCCTATGTCTCTCAATTGTAAAAATTACATTTTCAAGTTTGCGGAGTACTGCAATGTTATTATTCAACTTCGGTGAATGATCGTTGAATATTACAGGCCTCTAGTGTCACTACATGGGATAAACGTGAACATTAAAGATGACATTTGTACTTATTACCTTTCAGTCAACAACATCTCAAAGGACACATTCCTTTCCACCGATGAACTCAAATCAAAGACGGCTCGTCCATGAACTCGCTGTGTTTTACAACTGTGCATCCAGAAGTTATGATAAAGAACCGAAAAGAAACACAGTAGTAACTGCCACTAAGTGAGTTCCATATGCCGTAGCCTGATCTGGGAAGGGAGGAGGGGGTGCTCATGAGAACGTTGGGTAGGGGTGTGCTGGAGAAGCCTGACCTAATTTAAGACAAATAGCGATCAATTCGCTACTCAGATGTAGTCATCAAACGGTGTGAATTGTGGCCTGATGACTTTAGATCTTTGTCTAACACGTAGGGTGACCTGCCAGTGTATCTTAGAAGTTTCCCGAGGTCAGCTACCATTTTGAAAACTGGTCGCCATCTTATGAAACCTGACCGAGAAACTCTTGGTGGCGAGGTTGTTTAGCTCGCACGGTAGGCCTTCTCCATCTAGTTTCCTCGGTGAATCGTTTTCAAACATCGTTTCTGGTCTCCACACTGAATGTCGGTGTGGTCCTTTTGACTTAATCAGCCAGCGCTTTCTACTATTTGAATGATACATCGCTAACTATTCAATTAGTTATAGGGTATGTCATTGTCTTTTCAGGGAGTCTCGTCTTCCTTCTGCAAGATTATCATCACAGATAGAAAGAGAAATCAACCCGCCTCCTCCTCAGCCCATACCATTCCTACCCTCCTCTCAGGAACCTACAAAAAAGTTAGTATATTGATGACGGACCTAATTACACATTAAATTCGTTTAGTTGTGACGAATATGGAAGCGACCCTAGCAGTTATAAACACCACTTCGGCAGTTGTGAAAATAAGGCCTGAAAAAAAAAAAAAACAGGCCCGTACGAGATCTGAACCCATTACCTTTGCGATACCGGTGCAGCGCTCTACCAACTGAGCTAACAAGCCAGTTGGGAGCTGATCAAAGTTGAGTCGTGATCAAAGTTGCAGATTTATGGTCGTGGCAGCGAAGAAAAAGTTTGTGTCAAAAACCGTGAGTAAAGAAAACGTGATTTGTTGTAGTAAAGGTTCGACCTTAATATGCGAAACAAAACAGTTCCTCAAACAAGAGTTTTGTGAAAAGACGAGCACGGAAATTTGTGCCTCTTTTGCTGATTGGCGCTTTCAAAAATGGGCCTTTGAGTGCTGAAGCGATTTTCTCTAGTTTTCTAACTCTACATTTGAAGAGTGCCATAAAGCTGCTAAACTTACGTTATTTTTAAAACACCTAAAACTGAGTACTTCAACCCTTCCCTTCATATTTTTGTACGAAATTGACCATTTAAAACACAGTAGAAGAGTTGCAGATTTACGTATTCGTTTTTTATGATAAAAAATGAGAGAGGAAAGGAAGCCCAGGTATTGAAAAGTTGCTCTTGTTAGCCTCGTTTCCATGTCTCAGTGGGGCTCCAAATAGCCGTCAGACGTAATTTCCCACGCAAAATAAATTTCAATCTCAAAATATCCATTTCGGGATTAGAACCTCTAATCAAGTTCACATGCAAAATTTGAGCCAAGTCGGTGAACCTGCCTGTCCCGCCTGATCCGACATTTATGGACTATCGCTTTTTAATGCTCGTCAATTTGTACAAATCAGTGTTTGCACGTCACTGTTATTGACATTGAAATCTATTATGATGCAAAGGAACGAAAAATGTCGAGCTAACGAATCTCAAACTCGCTTTTTAATACCACTGAACGTTACTGCTTATGCTTAAATCGTTGACGTTTTCTTTCTTGTTGGTACGGTAAGAAAGTAACTCTGTTGTAAATGTTAGTAGTTTCGCGATCTCACCGCTCGCCATGGAAATTGCTATTTTTTTTTTCGCTTTTGAGCTGTAAAAGGTTTGTCTTCTTATCAACCTTTTCATTTACAGGTTATTGTCTCAGGAAAGGAAAAAAACCGCATGGGCACAACCTCCTGATTACTTTTCCGATGATTTCCAAGACTGATAACAAGATGCCAACTTGATTTAACTAAATTCATAGGAGAAAGAGACAGAAGTTAGAAGAAGAACTGAAGTGTGATCTTCCTGGCTCTTTAATTATAAAATGAATGAAGTGGGAAGACTTAAACGTCAATTAATTTACTCTTCTAACATTTACTCTAAAAGAATTACAAACCCTTACATAATATTTTCTGATACCTTTAAAATAAGGATTCGAATTACCGCTGCATCCTTATGTCAGACTGCGTTTTTCGGGAAGGGAGTCGAGACTAGCAAATAAACTCTATTACCATGAGCGTCATGTTGATTTGGTTTGTATCTGCTTGGGTTACAAAACAACGTTGGGCTACAAAACAGCAGTCATTATTTTTGAAACTACAAGCATGGTTACGCCGATTAGAAATTTGTAGAAATCGTTATTTTGCCCCCTACCCAATCTACAAGGTCTTTCAAAAGTTCGTGCACTTCCTCTACGATCCTATATCTTACTGCGAATGTCTACGATTCTCCCTTTCCCGCCCTCGTTGTTATATTTAGTTTTCCTGTTTTTTTAAAATTATCTCCAAACAATACCTTTTCTCGGAAGGCGTACGCGCTTATTCGCCTGACTTTTATGCTCAATGGAACACTGAGGAATCGCCTTAACGATAACCAGATCAGACCCCGCATTTTTGTAAGGCCATACATTTGATAATCGCGCGTTAAAATAGACGCTCATAAACAAAACCTATTTGACGCAAATTATATTTCTATTTAATGTGTGAAACATAACTTTAAACATACGTAACATGGAAGACAAACTATGTAATTATTGGTACGAAAATCCTCTACACATCCGGTAGGCATGACTTCATGCCTACTTCCTGGCAATATTAAATACGCGTTATTGACCAAGCGTGAGGTCATGATGGTTGTATATTGACCGAGCCCTTTTTTTGCGTTTTATGGACTTCGACTTCGTCTCTTTCCATGAAAAATAAATAAACAATAAAAACAGGCTAATATCCAGCCATCTTGACCATACAAGCATGGTCAATAACGAATTTATTGTAAAGAAAAAAGATTTCGTCAATATTACGGTTATTGTGATCTTTTCTGTGATTGGTGGATTAGCTGAGTGGACTTAGTATAATTGGCTGCTTCAGCTGTCCGATTACAGCCAACTGTCCGATTACAGCCAACTGTACAGAATGCCAGAGATTTGAATAGCATCGATTTTCCGGATTGAAAGCCTTGAGAACTCTTTAACTAAGATGGGTGGTAACGATTTTTGGTACAATGAAACTTCAAAAAGTCAGTTTGTTCATGTTGAGAGAAGTAAAGTTTGATTTTGTCATAAAACAACAAACACACTTTAACGTCACGCGGATCATGGTCATTTGAGCCCTAACAAGTCAGTCTAACATGTCAGTCGTAAAATCTGTGGCACGTCCGCTGGAAAGTTAGCCTCGTAAGCAAGTGAAATTTTGGTAAGCGAGTGTCCAACATCTTCCAGATAAAAATTAAAGACCATTAAAGCCGCCATCTTTGATTTTTATAGCAGCGGGAGGCTAGTGAGAAAAAGACAAATGAACGAATGGAGTTAAATATGATCAAAAGGAAGGTAAAGGCAGGGGGTTGTACAATTGAAATTTACCCCCCCGCCTTAACCCTCATTCCACTCTAACTCTAAATCAAACATGGCTGCCCGGATAAAGTTGATAAATTGAGATTAACAATCGCGAGTTTGTAACGTTAACTCGCCCTAACAACACGCCTGCAGAGTAGGCAACAGGGAAACAAAATTAAAACCACCTGATTTGCTTTATCTAGTTCAGGACGATACTATGTGCATATGGCGTTAAGCACGCCATCTGAGCTTGTCTTCCCGTGCAAAGGACTCTGTACAAGGGTGTCTCGTGAGACCGCCATCTTAGAAGTAAGACCGACAAACCTCTGGGTACGAGGTTGTGTATGAAGACTGAGTCTGCGCAGTAGTTGTGGTGCCGGTGACGAGAGTGTTAGATATGGCGAGCGTGAACTCAGCGACGCTGATGAAGAAAGCTGATCTAGGGTTATTGGAAGAAGATGACGAATTTGAAGAGTTTCCTGCAGAAGGTAACACCTATCCTTTTATCGGTCACTTATCGTAACTCCCATTTCTTGTAGCACGATATTTTTAAGTTTTGTCTAGTGTTTAGTGTCTACGACTATCGAGACAAAAAAGACAAGAAGTAATTCATCTTATTTGAATTTAGAGGATCTTCGTTAAGTTGTTTTGAATCTGATCCCCTGGCCATCGATCTTTCATTTTCTGTAATTTGCATCACCTTTTTTAGACTGAATTCAAGTGATCCAGGTAAATATCCCATAAAACCTCTAATAGCTTTACAACGAAACATGTGGAATCGAGTTTTCAAAACTAGGTCTAGTACCCAAAGCTCAAGGCATTCTTTATACCTCCCATAAAAGTAATGGAAAAGAAAAATCTTCCCGTCGCACACAGCTGTTTAAACAAGTTTCATCTCACAACTGAAAAAAATATTTCTGATAGGAATTGCCAAAGGAAAGAAAAGCAAAGCGGAACAATGCGAATCACGAAAGAATACTTTATAGATTTCTTTTATTAATTTTCAGAGGAAGATTTCCAGTTAGCCTCAACTTCATGAACTCAACCTAGTTTTTGTGGCTACTGTCCAAAGCTATGATGTTTGTGACCTTTGGCTCTTTTTATCACTCAGACCAGAATTAAAGCCCTTTTGATTACTAATAGATACAGACCAACAAGTTCTTTGATGGTCACCTCATAAGAATAAGAGCAAAACACAAAACATCAGGAATTTTGAATTGCAAGAATACTGTGCAAACTATTTATTTTTTGGCTAATAATATACATGGAAAAATTACTCAGTTCTGACTGGTTGAGATAGATGCAGGTTTCAGGTAATTCAGTGCAGAAGAGAGTTAATTCAGTGCAAAGAAAGTAACAAATCAGACATTCTGATTGGTCAATAATCAAAGAAACTCACAGACAACCAATCAAATGCGAGCCTTGGATATCGCAACAAAATTTGAAAATTTGTGAGAGAAACAATGGCCAGTGTTTTAGGTAGGTTTTCTTTTGCCACCGCGGCTGAAAAACGGCTCAAACAATGAAAAACACAGTAAAAGGCACTGCTTTTTGGTTGTTGGTTTGGAAAAAGTGGTGTTTAGGGAAGGGAATTGCCATTCATTATTAGTATAGGTAATCACATGATTTTGAGTGCAATTTGGAATAAATAAGCAGGAGTAAATTTTTTCAGACTAACAAAATTGTACAAGCCTGTAGGGCGAATTTTCGATTTCCTTGCAAATTGACCTAAGGTGACTTGTGTTATTATTTTAGCTATGCAAACTAATTATAAATGGTATGACTGAGCAATATTACATCTGCCTGGTATGATTTCTAATGTGGTCTTTGCTGAGTAATGGAGCTCTACTTTCTAAGGTTTGGTATTACATGTAAAATATCTTATTTACTATGGAGGGTGTCATCTCATCATTTACTCATGGGTTAACCACCATTATGGTAACTCTTTTACTAGAGTGGACAGCTGTGGATGAAGACCAGGCTGACATACATGTTTGGGAGGATAATTGGGATGATGATACTGTAGAGGATGACTTCTCAAATCAGCTAAGGTACAATGTGGGTACTCACAAATTACCATCTATGACTTATTTGTCTTAGATTGTGTAACATATCAAAGCACAAGGGACATCCCAATTTCTTGTCCCTTCAGTGGAGAAATATTTTGACAGTGAAATAAATGGGGCATCATTGTAAAGAAATTTCTAAGAAATGTGACAAACTACTGAAAAGAGGCAAACTCAGAAGACTCAAAGCTGATCAAGGATATACAAATATCAAGTTAGAAATAACCTTTATCATGGTTCTAGTTGCCTTATTAAAGTTGGTGAGTCAAGTTTGTAACCATGCTATATTTCTTCAATTACTAGTTGCACAAATTTGTGTTTTAATCAGCATTAGTAAATGGTCAGAGAAATAGTTTTGTCTCCCCTTGATTTTAAAATGTGATGGTTGTTTTTCAGTTTCTTTTAGAACAGATATGGAATTTTAAAATGAAAAAAATTCAAAATGAATACCTAAGAGTAACCTTTAGTACCAAAGTGTGCTGACCATTTTGAAGACAAGGATTTCAGACAGCTGAACTAGGAGATTGAAAGATTGCACCTGTCCTTCACTATGTTTATGGTCACCAAGTGGCTATTTCTAAAAGAAATAATGCCACTAAGACCACTGCCAGACATTTAGTTGTTTAAGAACTATGACCAAGGCAATTTCTTGAGTTTCAACATCCATGGCTATCTATTCTGAGAAAGGGTAAACTGAGTATTTGACATGACATTTATAAATCCCCTTTACGGCTTTACAGATCTCAACAAAATATAGTGTCACTTTAATCTTAAGTCACAAAATCACCTAAAAGTGCTTTATGTGATACATTTGCTTCCCTTTTGTGCCCATTTCTTTTTTTTTTTTTTTTTTTTTTCAAAAGTTTGTTTTTCCAGTTCAAGGTTGTTTATAATCTCAAATACAAACTCTATATCTTTTGTTGCTGATTCCTATAAACCACAGTCTTTTGAGTGCTGATTTATCAGTGAATAGGCAAGATAAGAAGCAATATCACCAATTAGATGTTGTCTGCAGCATATACTTTAGCAGCCATTTTGAATTCTTGTTTACCCATTTCAAACCACATTACCACATAGCTAAAAATGTCTCTTCCTGAGCAAACTCAGCTATAATATCTCAAAAACAGTGAATGCCAATAGGCACTTGAACTCTTGATCCCACAAAAAAGTTCAGGTCTAGCTGCAAATTGCATCCACAAGAACAGCTGTAAAATGACGAGTTAATCAATGCTAATATAAGTTATATTTATCCATGTTTTTTAGGGCAGAACTGGAAAAGAATGGTCACCAAGTGGAGCAAGCAGAGCCAATGAAAACATGAGAAAAGTGAAGACAAATTCTGTTTCACTGCTTCAACGTAACTTTTCAATGTAAATATTGACTATTGTATGAAACCGCAGGAGTAAAGGAAACCTTTTGTTTAAGAAACCTCTTTCATTCTAAGTTGTGGTGACGAGTTAGGAAAAGATGAGATTTAAGGCATAGGTAAATTTATTCCAATTACACAGCAAATGAAAGTAATTTAAGGAGCTATTAGTACTATGATCAAAGTTTAATCCCTACAAATTATAGGTGTTACGGAAATTCTCGGGAAAGATTGAAAATGGTGTTCTCCAATATTAAGCAACAGGGCCTAACTTGGTCAAATGGTGGCTCTAAATGTGGTGCAGTTACTATTTTCATTGTTCAATACATTGTTCCTATTTCCAGTCCTTCCTAATTTGCATGAAATTGTTACAGTTTGTGCTATTATATAATAAAGGGGGTAAGTTTGGAAAGAAACTGTGGCACTGCATCAGTGGGAGAATATAGCAGGTAATTTAGTGTTAACATCTGAGTTGAAAACGTCAATTGGCCACTGCTAAGAGTAAAAAAGCAGACGTTTCGAGCGTCAGCCCTTCGTCAGAGCGATTGACGAAGGGCTAACACTCAAAACGTCAGCTTTTTTACTCTTTGCGGTAGCCAATTGACGTTTTCAACTCAGTTGTTAACACTAAATTACCTGCTATTATATAATAATCTTGTAGAATGCCATTAAACACAGCAATGAGTAGTATCAAAAGCAAACTTCAGCTTTCTATTTTTCGGTTGAACTTTCCGGAACCAGTACATCAAAAATTCCTTCAGTGTGCTGTTTTGAAATTCTCGGGCCCATCTTGCCTGCTCGGGTAGCCTATCAGAACACAGGATTTGCTTCATCTTCCCCACGGGCACTGCTAGTGATATAATTAAGATTGATACATTTATAGATTGGTATAAAGCTTAGACCTTGACTAGCCATTCACTGTCTAAAGGCGTGGAAACGAGTGGCAAGTTATTAATCGATTCAAAATCTTAAGAAATGAGATAAAAAATAGTATTGCTTGCAAATGACAGAACTGCGATACGTCTCCGTCATTCAAGCACTTCATTTCAATTGAGCTTTGTTCGGCTTCGAATGCAGAACATTTAGAACAACTGCAATAAAGTGCCGGTAAAACGTCGCAGTGGTGCGTCTCGTTGGATATAAAATCGAGTGCTGAGCTGAGTCGTATATGAGGCGCTCAGGCCGCACACGGTCAGTGTAACAGCTGCTTCTTACTTAGGCTCGCAGCATCAATCCTTACTGATCACAGTTACATCACCATGCTCTGAACTTATTTACAACGATAATTAGGGCTAAATTTACGCACCTTTTAAGAACACAAAATATTTTTTTGTTATATGAGAAAGCTATTTAGTCCCATGAATCCGAACATGACCAACTGGCCTATTTTGTCTGTCTTCTAGTCAGCCGCTGTCTGATGAATTTACACAACATTTTCAGACTTTGGGGCTTATTTTTGCCAAACCTAAGGGTCCTGTCACGAAAGAACAACTAGCCGACGCCATTTATTCTATTCCTGGCAACGACTGTGACAACGAATACATCGGACAGACCAAAGGTCAGTTTGATGCACATTTGAAAGAGCATCAGAAAGCGGTTTTCTTTTGCAAAAAAAAAAATTCAGCTTTATCGGTGTACACATGCCTAGCTAACCGTACAATTGGGTGGGATTAGTCTAAAATTATCACCATTAATCGGCGATACCACCAACGCCTTTGTTTGGAAGCTTGGCATATTAACTCCGCCCACGCCCCTTCAAGTCGTGATGACCGCGGCTTACTTCCTGACGCCTATTTACACCTCGCCAGAAAAAGGCAGTCAATTAGTGATCGTATAAAAGGACCTCTTGATGCAGCGTTTAGATCACCCCTGATAGAGGCACTAGACAGGAGTGTCGAAACTTTTGGTCTATGAATTGTAACTTCTTCGGTTACATTCAGTAAATCTGTAAACCAGAGTAGCATCAAACCATGTCTGACTGTCCACCTGGTTGTCATATGAACTTTAATATATCTTACACAAATTATTTTGACGTGAAAATCCAACAGCCTTTTACTTGCTCAAAGAATTAAGAAATGATATGGATCCAGATAAATAACTCATTTCTGCCTTTGAAATGGTCTTTAAAATGCGTCGTCAAGTTCAACAGTGTCAGAACAATCACTTTGCTCCATGCCTCCTAGATCCTCCTACTATCAGGTTCAACCGAAAGAATTCAATGCAGCCTCAACTACCGCGATTGTTAACCAGCTCCTGAGTCAACCATCCAGTACCCAGATTGGAAATCGTTTTTCCACGTTATTACTAACAGAAATACCCCTTCAAGCGACAAGACGTATTATCGGAAGTGCGAGCTTTTCCTTCAGAATTCATCGGAAGGTTACGAACGAGCATGGAACATTTGAATGAGCGTTTTGGACATCCGTTTATTGTATCCAAGGCCAAGTGTACAGAGACAGGTTACAACGATGGGTAAAGATCAACCACAAAGATCATCCAACGCTGACTTCATGGTCAGTGTTGAAACAGCAATGCACACTATCAAGGATTTAAACGTATTGAACGACTACATGGAAAATCAGAAACTGCTGGGCTCGTCTTGCAATGGAATTGAGAAACTACAGGAAGACTGAGGGAAACAAAGACATATCTAGATTTCGATACTTTCGCTACATTCATCAGAGAAGAGACGAATCTCTTATGTCACCCAATTTCATCCTGTTACGCGATCAAGGAACTAGACGCGGCAGCAAGTAATAGACAAGAAGTCAGTGACAAACCGAAAGATGAAGGGAAAGGAAGCGTACAGTGAACGAAAACAACAGAAAAGTTCAGACGACAACCGCAATACACCTTGTTCTACAAGTAGTCAAGCCACCAATTAGATACCTGTGTAATGTTTAAGACCCAGACGCTACAAAGTAGACTAAAATTTTTCAGCGAAAGTAAGATTTGTTTCGGATTCTTAAGGGGGCATTACGGTTGGTTCATGGTAAGATTTTGGTAGCTTACTTAAAAGATCATAATTAATCAACAATTCAATCAAATCAGCTTAAACTTGGTAAGAAGTACACCCAGGCAACTGCCTACCATATGACATGTTTATAGTTAACATATTGTTTATTTTGGGTTAATAATTAACAAGTTATTGTGAAGGGCTATTTTGAGGGTCGAATCGAGGCCCCTCACTGTTTTGTCATTTCCTTTCAAAATAATCACCTAATTTTTGGTACAATAAAGCATTATCCAATGGATTGCAACCTTATTGAGAGTTATTGCCTTTTACTTGCCCTATGGTATTTGGCGCCGGTTTATTTATTAGCTATTTATCGTTATGGACACAGTACACCAAGTTAAGTCTGATAATTCTCCAACTGCGGAGATTGTTGGAAACAAATCGCCGCTTCGTAATTCGTGGTATAAATATCAGTCCGAGGAAGAGGATGTGGCATTGACCCTTGCCCTTTAGGAGTCCCTCGAAGAGAAGGAGCAGGCAATTCGTAATTGTTCAATCTGCCTTAGATTATCAGCCGAATTAGTGACGCATATACGTTTTCAGAGTGACATTGACATTGGTAAGGATATGTGTGAGGACAACCCTGAATTCGACGACAGGCGTGGGAAAAAAAAGGCTGACATCAACATGGCAAGATATTGTTATGCATCTTCTTCATGAAGATTACATTGAGGTACTTTGCTTTATTAAGCATTTTGAATTTTATCTGGATTGACGTTTGTTACGTTTCATAATTCTACAGGGGAAAATGACGCCCATGATTGAAACATGTGAAGTAGAGAACCACTGTCCTGGGAAACCTATTCTGCCTCTAAGAGGTTAGTGGAATAGATAGATTTTATAATTTGAAAGAAAAAAACACTGCTACGCTTGTTTCAAGTTATCATTTCGAGCACGTGGGTAATGTAGATATTTCGTCGAGTAGGCCTTTTTTTCCGTAATCTTTTCACCAGAGGGGGCTCACGCACTGTGATTGCGTAACCGTGTGTAATTTCATGCCTCACCCTTATTTAACAAGGAGTCATTTGTCACCCATGGAGGCAATAAACTTGTAACACGCAAATTATACGTACTCTTTGTATTCGTCAGAGTAATGACGGATGGTCGAAGTTGGAAGAAAGGCAGCAGAACCGAATGAAGTGGGTATGGAAAAGTACGGTATGCCAACTGTAATGGCTCGTACTAACGATCACTGCCTGTACAAGGTGGAATATGGTGTTGTAAACACGGTACAATTCAAGAAGAAAGAGGGCCAGCTGATATGCTCCCTTTGTCAAAAACAACCGTCGTACATTCCCTGTAAGGCACGCAGGTACCTGGTTATCAAGGAAAGCCATGTTCGAGTGTTTCATTACGGAAACCACACATGCGCCGTCAAACGTCCACCACACTCTAGCGGAAAAGGAGGATATGAAAGGATATCTTCGGAAGAATCTAACCGTAAAACCTTCCCATGTGCCATCGGCCTACATCCTATCGATGGTAAGCAAGTGTCTACCACCCTTTGCTTCGACGACAGTGAAAACGTAACTCTAATTTGAGAGATTCAATGAAGTTTTTGAAAAAGTCTCGAGCGGCACCACATCAGTGTTCAATCCAATCGACTGGTGCACTGACATGACCGGATCCAATCTTAGTGCGATGCGAAAAGTATTTGGAGATAGTTCTGTTAATCGCATCAAGACATGTGAATTCCACTTCAAGGAGTAGGGGATCTTCGCTGCCGGGAGCTTAGTATGAATAAAGACACACAGTTTAAAGATATGTCAGTTAAACTTTTAGAATGCGAGACTCCTGAATATTACGACGCCCTTAAAGAGCAGTAATTGAAACTCATGTCAGGAGAAACGGAGGAAAGCCAACTGAAGTCTTGGTTTAAGTGGTGGAGAGACAGTTCATTTTCAGAGCATCAGAAGATATCCTCACGCTATTACATGCGACGTAGAGAAAATTTTTCACCTGTTCATCGTTCGTGATGGTGAGAAAAACTAATTGCGATTTTTCTGGTGGCCTAATTGCAACGTAATTCAACTGCTGAAAGAGTTCAGATTGAAAGCAGGCTTGATGCACCGGAACAATAGATGCTTATTAACAATTTTAGCGCCTCAGGCTCAGGTAATATTGTTGAATAATTCCCGAGACGAAGTCATTTTGAATTCTGGTGTAAATCTGTTTTGCTGATGACACCGTTCTGTTACAATGTTTTGATTACTCGTATCAAGATAAGCAGCCAGTTTCTCCTTTCTTTTGAGAAGTGTCAAAACTTAATGGCATCTTTGGGCTCTTCAGAATTGTATTTTCTTCTAATGCTTTTATAAGTTCCTGCGTAACATCGACAAAACACGAGGCAGTCATTTTGAAATTAAGCGCCCTTCGTCCCCTACTATAATTACCTCGTACGAAGTGATTATAAACCAGGCAAATAATTAGTATTTTTCGCGCGCGCTGATTGGCTAGTTCGGAGATGAGTCGCAGCCGAAGAAACAACAGCACGCTTCAAGAATTTAATTCCAACTATTCGTCGGTATTTATTTTTTTAAGAATCTGTGCGGTACCTACGAAAACAATTATTCAGCTCAGTGTCATTGAAAGTGGTGGATCTTCGCATGAAGAACAAATGTCTTATTCAAACCTGTCAAGCTTCGTTATTTGTTTCAGTTATGAAGACTGCCTGAAGTCTTAGACATGCAAATGAGTTGCATGTTCTAAACCCAGAAACACCATAACAACTCAGCACACCAAGTTGAAAAACCAAAATGAAGAAGAAAAAAAAAAAAAAAAAAAAAGAAAGGAAAAGGAAGAGAGAGAGAGAGAGAGAGAAATACAACCTGAATCGTACTTGTGAAACAAAAAACAGAGACATGGCTGAGGATTGGGGTGATTTTCCAAGATTTCAACTGAAAACAACATATCTAGTGAAAAGTGCACGGCAACTGCAACGCAAAAAAAACACCAGTACTCCAAAGCCCCTTACAACGAGGTTACTGGTCAACTGAAAAACTTGATAACAGACTCGACACACAAAGGGCGCAAAATCCCTGCAAATCGAGTTTCATGTTCATAAATTCTTGTGTATATATATATGTAGATATTTTTTCTTTTCTTTTTTTCTCTTTCAATATTTTGTGGTGTTCTAGGTTGCTCTAGAGCTGCAGCATGTTTTGGTGTTCCTGTGTGTTCCAGTGTTCCTGGTTTTAATAAACATCTAACTAAGTTCCCTTAGGACAGAGAAATAGTTAAGAATTGTCAAGTGATGAATTGACATATAACTACATCCTGTAATTCTCTTTTTCTCACTCTTTTTTTATTTCAATCTCGCCCCTTGCAAAATAAAGGCTTTTCTTTCCTCTCCCACAGCAAGGAGTTTCCACTTGATTTGGTTTCTGTAATCTACATAACAATTAACTGCTTACTTCCCTATATTGTATCCAATATTGCATAATAATTTGTCTTAAATAGACTAACGTATTATTCATACTGGGATATATGACTTATTAACTTAAAGATAAATAAATAAATAAGCAGTGCATTATTTATACTAGGATATATGACTTAATAGGATAAATAAATAAATACAAGAATGACTTTTACTGAGTAAACATTAATAAATATTACATTAATAAATTAGCTATAAATATAACTGTCTTGTCTGGCGCCACTTTGATATCCTGATACATGTTTTATATGTAGTTTGGTACAAGGTTGGCCAGGAAAGCTTATAATAGACTCACCGCACTTCACGATAAGACCTCCACTAAGAAACAGGAATTCCCTTTGTGAAATGAAGTACCTGGTTATATTTGAGTTAAACTTTTCTGCCTAATCTGTTACCCTGTTAGAGACGTGGTCATAATTGGGTACACAACTATGTGTATAAATTTTTTTACATTTGGCATGGCCGCAGCTTCATTGCAGCATGGAATGGTGACAATTTAACTCTCAATTTTTAAATACCACACACAGTTACAATGGACAAGAGCCAAATCCCTCACCAGAATGGTGAAAAAGAATGGAAATACTATTGCACTCTGCTTATTGACAACAAAAGCACTCAAAGATCGAATGTTTTCATTCAATTCAATTGAAACTGCCACCACTCTAGGTTGCTATGTTCATAAATAATGAGAGAACTTTGATCAAAAGAAATTAGGGGAAGCAAATTCTCACGGTACTACATGATGTACATTTCCTTTCTTTCAAAGTGAAACCCACTACTGTGAAGTCTTGGTAACTACAAGAGCCAAAACATTCTAACAGTACTTTCATTTAGTTGGCTCAGCTAGCATTTGCCTTTCTTGAAGAGGCCAACTTAAGTTTCAAACCACTAACAGTTGCTGGCTTCACGGATATTCCTTCTACTTTTTCCTTGTACACTTTTTGTTTTGTTTCTTCAAAAGCAAGTTTGGCAATCAGCTGCTGCTCCTTTCTCCAGAATAACAGGAAGTCAGAACTAAACTTTGCCCAGATCTCAAGGAATTCTTGAGGTGGACTACATGTAGCCATAGGTTTGGCATTGAAGAATCTCCAAAGGGATGAGTACCTGTACGAAACCTTTAAAATCAACCTAACAAACTGTGAGATAAAATATTATCAATCACCTAATTCATCACACAAAAGTCCCAAGTGGGCACTGCCTTTAACTATGGAGAAAGATAACCCTTGTAGCATACCAGTACATAGAAATGGCTACAAGACCAGACATTCATCATAACACTGATTTAGCAAAGGGACTTGTGTGTAGGACAGTTTCTCCAAATGATGACAGAGGTAACTTTAGTTTGACACTTTTCCTACACTCCGTGACATTTGTTGAAACATTTTCTGCCTTTCCTGTCCCTCTAAAAAATAGAAGATTGTATTAAACATCTTGATGATATTAAATCCCTCACATGGAAAAGAATAGTGAAAGAGTATAAGGAAAAGAGAAAAACTGTGATGCAATAAATTATAACTGAGGACCAAAATGTTGAAAACATTGCTCTAGTGATGTCATTTGCTCAATATGCTCCTGGCCTTGAAAAATTGTTTTCTAGCTACCTTTTCTGGCACTCTGTAAGTGCTTGTTCCAGCTCTGAAACCTCTCCTTGACTCTGCTCCAGAAATGAACTCATTATGCTACTGAACGGTTGTTGAAGACTTTCTTCACTTTCCTTCATCACTTTGGAAAGCTTTTTATTACATAGGTCTAACTGCTTCCTTAAGCTGTTTATTTCTGCCTCTATGTCCTCAAACTTTATTTGAGATGCCACTTTCAGATCATGTGGTTCTGGTAGTGGAAACTTGGAATTAACAGTCCCTGCATTCTAAGGAAAAACACTTCAAATTGTTGCCAACATGTGTAATATGGGGTAACTGAAACACATCTTTTGTTTGGTTTGCAATTTGTTTCATCCCAGTGTCCTTCCTGAAAATTTTAACCACAATATCTACATCGAATTGTAGCAGACCCCCCAAAAATTTATAGAACACATAGAACCTACCAGTTGGTGAAAAAAAGTCTGCATATTTATAACACCAATTGGGACAAATAACATTTGAAGGAAGTCAGTAATGAAGAAAAAAACATAACAAACTACAAGGAATAATTATTATTCCTTAAAATATATATCGCAGGTCTGTCCTTAGTGACATCATTTCTTAAAAGCATTACATAGTTTTCCCAGTCAGAAAGATGTGACTTTGGGTGCACCCTAATGTACACTTAATAAAATATTTAAGTAGGTAGCTTCAAGAGCAAACACCAATCAAACTGCAAGACAACCCTACTGTGCAATGGTCCAGAAAACTGATACATACTGATGCCATAATAAAGAATGTACCTTATCAAACTTTTCAATGTACACAGTTACAAGATAATGTAGCAGGTTGGTGGAATTGTCTTTGCATTTCACATCTTTCAGTTTTGGAAGGATGTCCAATTCAAAACCATCTGCCTGTCCACGAGCAATGTTTCCTCCATTCATATAGTTCCCAAAGGCAAGTACTAAACCCAAAATGTTCGGAACTTCTTTGCATGTCTGCAACATCTAGTAGGTCATTACAATAAAAGAAAATTTTATTTAGTCTTAAATTACAATTTATAACACTTCCCTAATTTTAATAGTAGGTTTAAACTACTCAGCCAGAAGATGAGCCTGTGCATTTAACACTCATCTCAAACAAGAAGTCTAAGAGGAATAACTCAAGGAACAAAATTTTAGAGTTGAGAAAAATAAACTCTTTCCCTTTGCAGTCAAACTATTTTCACACACATGTTGACCAAAAACTGAAGTTTGAAATGGTGGGTCTGATATGTTAACCTCATTTGATGTATCTAAGTTTTACTTCAAGAAGAGAAAACACGCAACAATTACATAGAGCCATTTTTGAGATAAGGTAAGTACTCAAGCATGGAACGAGCTAAAACCACCAAAAACCACCTACAACCACCTCAAAAATTTCAACAACCACCTACAACCACCTCAAAAACATCTACAGCCACTCGCAAACTATCTAAAATCACCTAAAACAAGGCCTAAATGTCTAAAATAAGGTGAGACGACAATATGTCACGTACATGAAATGCGAGAATCGAACGAAACCTTCACCTTCCCCTGAAATCTTACTGTCCCTGGTCCCATGTATAATCAACCATCTCACGAAATGAAATGCGATAGCATGCTAATTATTTTATATTCCCTCAGTAGCAAAAGACTTAAAGAACTTTACAAAATGAACTAACAAGTTACAAAAAAATAATAAATAGGGAATAATACATGGGCGCGCGTAGATATGGAAATTCTCTTCGAGTGTTTAACTCGATAGCTCACAAGTGAGCGCAGCGAACAAGTGAGATGTTGAGTTGAACACGAGAAGGGAAATTCCATATCTACAAGCAACCATGTATTACTTGTTTATCATATAAACACGACAGTCCTTTTCTGGGAAGAAAAGCCGACCTCGTTAATGAATGGGAATAAATGAATCGACAATCCTCGAATAACAATCGTAGAGTGCGTTGGCGCTAACTCTTAAGATGGAAAAATGCGTTGAATCATGATAACAAAAACTTCCATATCTACACGCACCCACGTATTATTCCCCTTTTTTTACTTTTTTGTAACTTGTAAGTTCATTTTGTAAAGTTCTTTAAGTCTTTTATTACTGAGGTAATAAAAACTACAATTGGCATGCTCTCGCATTTCATTTCATGAGATGGTTGATTTATACAAGGGACCAGGGACAGTAAAATTTCAGGGGGAGGTGGAAGTTTCGTTCGATTCTCGTATTTCGTGTACGTGACATGTTGTCGTTTTGCCTTATTTCAGACATTTATGCCTTGTTTAAGATTGTTTTAGATAGTTTGCGAGTGGCTGCAAATGTTTTTGAGGTGGTTGTAGGTGGTTGTTGAAATTTTTGAGGTGGTTGTAGATGGTTGTAGGTGGTTGTAGGTGGTTTTAGGTCGTTCCATGTTTTAGTACTTACCTTTGAGATAAACAGACCTAACCTAAAACTAGCACTCAGGAAATATCATTGTGAAAAATCCTCTAAATTTCCCAAGATTTCTGCCCCATCAAAACCAGGGACTGGTTTCAAATTCAAGATAATACCATTGAACACATTGAAAATTTGTCTTCCAAAAAACAACTTTAATTTGACAAGTACAACTTAATTATAAGAATCTTTCCATAAACAGAATCATTTTGTGGCTGACAAATTATTCATAAACTTTGCAGCATCATAATTTTGAAAAGACTGCATTCAAATGATTGAAATTTACCCAGCAGTAAAGCCTTACTCCAATGATGAAAATCCTGAAGTTCAGAAAAAAATATATTGAGGAGTTTTTGAACATATGTCAAAATCATACAACCAGGGAGGGGGAACATTGGTTTTGAGCCCTCTGAATATAGCTAGTAGAGCAAAGAGAAACTATATCCAACCTCCTTAATACACTCAAATTCGCTGAAAAGAAATTTGCATGAATCAGTCTAAACCAATAAACCCTTTTAGCTTTAGGTTTGAAATGGGTAAACAAGAATTCAAATGGCTGCTCAAGTATGTGATTCAGGCAACATCTTATAGGTGAAACTGCATCTTCTCATGTTGAAATTTTCATATTCACAGATTCACAGATACATCAACTTTCAAAAGACTGTGATAATGTAGAAATAATAAACACCTTGAGCTGGAAAAACAAACTTTTGAGTGCACCATCTTTATAGCTCGGCTGTCTACTAACTTAAAATCATTGTCCATTTTTCATTCTAAAATTCCATATCCATTTTAAAAGAAACTGAAAAACAAATACAACATATTAAAATCTAGACAAGACAAAATTTTTTTCTGACCATTAACTTTAAAACATTAAGATTAAAACACAAATTTGTGTGACCAGTAGAGGAAGATATACACATGGATGCTTAACTTCCAAAATTTAGGATCCTTAGCATATATAAGAAAATGCAAATCCAAATTTGTGGAAAGATTATTATATGACAGTTACAGGTGTAGCAACAGCTGGCCATTCTTAGCACTTTTCAATTAAATTTGATATGGCCATGACTGTTGTTTACCCATTTTGGACCATGTAACCAATCTATGATGTATGAAGCTAACAGGGTCCATTACTGTGATGGATTAGTTCTCCTATATTAACAATACACATATGTATTGGCTAACTGTCTGAAATAATAAACACCCAGAGATTTTTGACTAATTATTTTCAGTAAAAGCCTGTACTGGGTCACAAAGATCATACAATAGTAACATCTAACTAACTGAGCATTACAAATGTACTAGGGATTATTGACCTGAGATTGTGGCCACACAGACCAAGCACAGCAAAATTAAAATACAGCTGATGGCCAATATTCTCTGGGACAGCTTGAGCAAGAGAGGTTAGTAAGTATTAGGCGCTCAGACCAAACTTGTTTATTTTGAATTGCACAAACACAAATTCAAACTTGTGTAATTTTGAATTTCCTGGCTTTTGCAAACTAAAATATATGGCTCATGACTGTTTCCATGGAAACAATTTATATAGCAAAATATGGACCAATTAAGAACTAATCCGAATGCAAGGATTTACCACAGGACTACCACCCTATTGGTTGAATGGGAGGGCCAAAGTGGAAAATTTTTGGCAACAAAAGTGTAGGCGAAGCTGTGCAGGTCACCCAGCCAATCCAACTGCTAAAATCTCTCTGTTCAGCTTTGAACTATATTGATACTAACACTTGATGTAGCTGTTATGAGCATAATCAAATGATGTTATGACACCTCTAAATTGAACTCATGACCTTTACCTCACAAACCAATCGAAAGTTGGTCAGTTTCTGTCCAATTTCTGAGAGAGAATCTGTCACGCTTGTTCTTAACATCAAACAGTAAAGTCGCTCCTCATAACAGCTGATTTTTGACAAATCCATTAAGAACTGCTCAGGTCTGTCAAGTATCACATCACAATTCTTTTGACAGAATGTAGCTATTGTTTGAAGTTCCTCTTTTGTTGGCCTCTAGGTAAAAATGAAATCAGCACATACTGTAGACACTTTTTACCACTAAATGCGTATTTGAATAGAAAATTAGTTTAGGGACACATGTTTGTGTTATGGGTTCCTTGTAAGTCTGATTTAATCTGAAGTAAGATGTTTATGAGCATTGTGCTATGTAGATGTCATGCATTTTTTCTAGAATCTCAGAATATAGTTATAGATCTAAGACATACAAAAAAATTAGGAAAAAATTGAATCACAACATAATAACTTCTAAGAACTCCAGGGAGCTTTATAAAACACACTGTTGACAAGCTAGATACCTACAATTTCATACAGTGAGCTGAGGCTTTCCTGATCCACAATGGAGGTGTTCACATTGTACAGAGCATCTCTTATCTCATCCATATTAACATGAAGACTGCTCAAAAAGATTCCCACAGATTGCGATCTCTTGTTGTCCAATAAGTGGATAACTTGCTGTTTTATTTTGTGCATCGATCTAGAGGATAAAAGTTTTCCCTCTGTCTTTCTCTCCACCTTGGCAAATGTTTCAGCAAGGCGACTGACATTAATTGTTGGTTCCTCGAGTGTTGCCCAAACTGTTTCACTGGCCTCAGTCTCCAGTCTGACAGGTAGCTGATTGAGTTGTATTCTCTTCCAAAAAAGAGGTTTCATGGGGGATACTGCATCAACAGAAAAAAAGAGGAATTACTACATTTGTCATATCATTTAATCTACATGTGACAATTCAAGGATGAGTTGAACTTAAAAATCAGGAAGCCATGAACAGACTTTGAAACACTGAGACTACATGACATGTAATTTCTAGGTTGTACTGTGTAGCCTCAGCACCACACATTTTCAAGTCTCACACCCCAAAATGTCCATAGCTTAGATCTTTCAAATGACTTAATGTATACATAGTGACAATCTGAACCATCAGGATCTTTAGCATGAAATTAATTTGTACCAAGAATGAAAAAAGACAGGCTATACATAAAGGACTGGCATTGATTTTTAAACTTAATAAACAAAAATTTTTTTATAGCTCCTTTTTAAAACTCAATCCTTAATTAAGAAGCTAATTGGCAACTGGTGAAATGTGCAAACACTACCAAAAATAATTATACATTACAACTGAATCAATTTGTTTTGTTTCTCTATTGATTGTTTTAAACATGTCTGTGCAGATCCATACAGCAACCAGTGATTACATTGAATAAGATTTCTTGCCACAATAATGAAATAAAACGATTAAGGGCCATTTAGGAGTTTAGCCATTGTTCAACAAAACTGCATCCTAAACAATCCTCAATTTAGCTGGCCCTTTCATCAGAACATCTATTTCTGTAAACAGTGTCATGTGGGCTGAAAGCTAATTGTGGAAGGACATTTATTCATGTCACATTAACCCTCACTAGAGAAAGCTGGAGGCACACTGATTACGTAAAACAATGCTTTGGGTCAGACCTTGTGTGAATAACTGGCCCTAAATGTCTCTTGCATACCTGGTGTGACAGGTTTCTTTCTTATGGTTGAACCTTTCCTTGCTCCAGAAGTACCTGGCAGTGAAGGATTAATTCCAGGAGGAGGGGGAGGAGGAGGAGGAACAGCGGCAGGGGTAATGGGAGGGGGAAAAGCAGAGGTAGATACTCCTTGAAGTGCTAGGGGAGGTTTAGGGGGAGGGGGAGGAGGTGGGGGAGGAGGCGGAGGTGGAGAGGGAAATCCTCCAGGACAGAATGATTTCCCTGGTGGTGCTGGAGGAGGGGGAGGTGATAAAGGAAAAGGTGAAAAGGGGGTACAAGAATAATCTGAAGGAGATACACTAACACCTGGTACAGTATATGTAAGTGGAGAAAAGTTTGGATTCAAGTCATTTGTTTGAGTTGAAGGGGGGGGAAATACTGAAGGAAAATCAGTTTTGCATTCATTTGAAAAGGATGATAAAGGGGCTAGGGAAGGCTCTTTTGGAGGGCATGGGAGTGGTGGAGGATGGTACATAAATTTTGATGCACGTGGACTTGATGGTGGTGTCCTAGCAGCTGGTAGGCCTGCTCCAGAATACATTTCACAGCTGGCTTTGTTCCCTGATAAATACAGCTAAGAACAACAACATCTTCTGCATTAATCCTGCTTACTTATAGTAAATGAACAACTGCTGAGAGTCACTAAGTCCAAGTCCTAATCTAGTTGAACAAAACACAATATAAAAGGGCAACCTGGGCTTCTGAAAAAAATACATTTATTTAATACAAACATATCATTTGACCATGTTTATGGTACCACCCAGTTTACATGATGTTTGGACATTATAGGTGATTGCATGTTACAATAACTTGTGTGGTTTCTGCGAGCCAGTCCATGAGAGACATGTAATTTTTAAACTGCCATAAAACAATTATTGTTTATCTGATAAAAATTAAAATGTATTTTCACACATACTGTAAATTTCTAAGTACACTGTACCTAGTTTTTGGGAGTTTTTGTTTGTGCTTTTATGATCTTCATTTCAATGTCTTGGGATGTTGTTGCTTGTCTTTATTTTCTGGGTATTTGTTTTCTTTACATTTTTCTTTCACTTTACTACAAGTGCGATACCTTCTTGTTTAAGGCACAATAACTGACAGCCTGAGAAAAAGTGCTTTCCTCTTACATGAATATTTTCCTCATATTCAAGATCAGAGTGAAAGTAGACCAAACTAGTTATGACAAAAAATTTCGAGCCATATAATCAATAACAAAGCATTTTGCACAAGTATACATTTGATATAATAACTCAAATCATGAAATAAAAGAAACTATTTTCATGAGCTGTTTGCACTACTATATTTTGCTGGTTGAGTAAAAAGTTCTAACACTTCCATCTTTATTTTCTTAGGGGGTACAACAAGCCTCTACCCAGTTCCCCTCTCCCATGATTTTACTAACCATAATACAACAAGAACAACAACTAAATTAAACAGTGGCAATTGATCTTCACACACTAGAAGAAAACTTATGAATCTTAACATCATTAATTTAAGTGCAAACAACTGCCAAGCCTTCCCTTCTTGCACATTTGGGGCTGATGCCAGTTTATTTCAATTTTGTCTTTCGCAATTTATTTCTCTCTTTTGGTCATTTATCAGTTTCATCTGACATATTTTCTCATATCCATTATAATTTTTTCATGCTGTAGGATGTTCTCAAATTTTTTAGATGAATACACTAAGAGATCTTAGTATTGGTCAGCTTTCAACAACAATGCCTATCAACAACTCCAAAAGAGAAGGCCAGGGAAAGCTTGCATTTCTCATTTGTTTTAAGGAAATATACTGTGAAAATTTTTGGTCATGCTCTCTCCAGATCATTGATATCAAGTGCAACCACTTAAGGTGGAGAGAGTTTAAGTCTTCCGGTGAATAGCCTGTAGAGTGCAAATAATTGTTTTGCATTTTTTAAGAGGGGGAAGTGGAAGGCATGCATGAGGAGAAAGCAAAGGGAAAGTCACATGGGAAAGGAGGAGGAGGAAAAATATACCACAAGTCCTAACACAGTCACTCATGCTCTTTGTCCTCCAAACACACACCAATAACACCAATCAATTATATAAAACTGCTGCAGTCTTAAATGCTTGTGTTACGAAGTAACCAAGAAATGAATGTAATTGCCCTCAAGGTTTTAAAACCAAATCAAGGAGCCTCCTAAGTACATTTAATGTAATTCTGATTTCAAAGTTCAGAATAGATGTTATGCCAAGGGGCTGAAATTGCAAGCTCTGTTTCTGTATTGTATGCTGTGAGGGGCAGTATAGGATAAGATAAAATCCAATAAAATTGCCTTTGAAGATGACTGCTACATGTACAACCACTTTTCACGGTTGAAAAAGTTACTCATCCTCATCAAACTAAAATATTTTTTCCTAATAATACGCGGAAAAATCAACCAACCCAACCAGATAAAATAGTTGATCACAATGGGAGCACGACCTAAGTAAGTCACGACGCAGGCCGATCTACTTGACGTAGATATTGATGACATATGAACCTAGGAATGGCGAAGCTCACCATGAGCCTGATCTCTGTATCTGAGGCTCAATGGTAGACAGTCGAAGTGCGGATTCCGAATTTCTAATTCGACGGTTTTACCGTTCATTACCACAAATGCTCACGGCTCTAGCCGAGCGAAAATCGAGTGATAAATTGGAAAGTTTGGTAGAAAAGCTAACCTGATGTTGAAGAGCCCCTGCAAAATACTTCGATAAATCCTGTCAAGGCAGCAAATATGACCGCCGTGTGAAAAACCATCGCGAAACCATCATTTTGCTTTATCATACAAAGTGAATTCGTTTAAAGAATAACCTCGTTCCCTGGTTCACAGGTGACAGTAGTATCTCCGTGATTTGGGCATCTCCGTGTTCAGAGTTTCCCGTACCCAGATTTCTAACGTTTCGGCTTACCCACGACATTACACATGAATAACTGACTGGGGCTAGTTTAGGGGTTGTAACCAAGACCCCTTTATTTTCTCAACTTAAATGATCTTGTTACGGTTTTGTTATTTTTGCCCGAAAACGAAGACCCGAAAACCAGCAAAACATAGCTATTCGCCTTGCTTGAATTCTTGGACCGTATGAATTACTTCTGAATCAATGTGAGGTATGTTCTCCATAATCTGTGTTTGACGGTGTTTGTGCGTGGTCGCCAACACAGATTTTAAATTTTCAGTATTTACCTATAAAGATCAGCTCAAGCTCTTTTGAGGCTTGTATGGAAAAAGTTATTGCTATTTTGAATTGTGTTTGAGTTTGTTAAATTCCCTATAAATGAAGAGGGCTCTGTAATGAGTATAGGTTAAAACATGATTTCATGTGCAATTTGGTGTTAATAAGCACGAGTACACTTTTCAGACAACAGAATTGCATCAGCCCGTAGGGCGAGTTTTGTCAAGTGGGCAAAATACGCAAATTACATGAAGAACGAGCCCCAAGATGAGCAGTTGCCGCGAAAATTCACCAAGAGGATTTACCAAGGTACGAGATTATGTCAAATTCCTGATTTAAAAACTTTTATTTGAAAATACGTTTTACTAAATGAGAGATTTCATAACGCCATTTCATAATACATTTCACGAACGTCATGATCTAAGTTTTCGTTGATGGAAAACATGGGCCCAATCCTGCGCTCATTATCATTCCCTTCCCCCAGATGCGCTCATTGGCCAGACACAAATTGCATGAGTTTTACATTATTGAGATGAACGGGCCGGGCCAATCAAATGTTCCGTTCACACTCTCCAAGGGGTGTTAAAGTCGCATTGGAAAAGAAAAAATGCCTGTTCACTGCGACAGGGATAAGTCATCTGTTTTTACCGATGGAAAATAAAAGTAGATGATACATACGTCTCTGGACTGTGAAAAGGTCTAGCAAGTTACTTTTACTGCTCCACGTTATAGCGGAAAAACCTTTCTCCATATCATCGATTGATCTTTTATCATGCTTAAACCTTATTAAAATCACATTTACTGGTCTTACTTAATCGTATTAAAATCAAATTTAGACATTTTCCTGGCTTTTTATTATATATTCCGCTACCTAAACGTATACAAACAATGACAACCATGTGTATAGAATTGATTTTAATATATGGCAGTTAGTCTTGTTTGTCCAAAATTTGTTGATATAACCAATCAAAGCTCGATAAGTATCGAGAATATTTGTTTCAGCAAATTCAACATTGGTAAGACTCATGGCTGCTTCATTACCTGTTACTGACAAGGAATAAGATGAAAAGCTATTGAATTGTAAAGCGCGTTATCAGCATTCGGACATAGGACTAATATCGCTGTGTTACTAAATAGAGGACGGCTTTTAGTGGAGAACATTTCCGTTTGCGAACAGTACTATAAAGCATGCTTCAAAGAGGTTTCGTTGAGAAAGCGATTTCAAGAATTTGAGGACACGATCTGTACTCCGAAATCTTCCACATGGATTCCTTCAGGCAAGCAGTTTCTTTATGACAGTTAATCGGGCGGGCAAACGAGCAAATCTCTGGGTCGGGAGGGAAGCGGTCGCAGATCAAGGGATGTCTTCGATTTCCACCGGCTTAAAACAAAATCAAACTTTGACGTTCGCCAAGATTTCAATGGACCATCGATTGACCGAGAAAACAGCGCGCGCTTTATCTTTAGTGCAGAAAAGATAGAGAAAAGAAAAACAGTTATACTGCTTATGTAAAGCGGAAGACGCTAGTAACTTCAGGGATGGACTAAGTCTTCGAGTTAGACTTCGAGTGTGACTTGGAGTTGAACTTCAAGATGAATTTCGTGTTGAATTTCGAGTTCCGTTTCGAGTTTTATGCAGATGGTTTGAATCTATTTACCCATATTACACTGATAAATTTGATGTAGGCAATGAAGGGATAGCTATACCCCTACGTTGTCCATAGAAAAGCAGATATATAAACAGGGCCTATCATTGTTGAAGGAAAACAAAGGCCACAACGAGTGAAGTCTAGATTACGCAGGCAATGCCTGTTGGCGCAGTGCGAATTAAAGTTGGCATAGAACGTAAGTGAGGACTGGGGCGTTGGGTTATCTCCTTTGTAACGCTTTATAATGCTGCGTTATGAGCTCAAATATACTAATGGTCAAGTGGATTCGAAGTAGCATTAGGATTTTTTAATCATTAGAATTAATTATTTTTTTTTACAAGGTTAAAGCATAAAGAGTAAGGATATAAGTTTTCAACAAAAAGTGGCACAATTTGTCATTGGGTGTGAACAATTAGAAAATGTCCACTTTGGGGGTTTGCCCATATACAGACTAACAGAGGTTTTTCGGGGTCTCATCTTTGAGTTTTCAAGGTCTGAGGTTTCGTAACACCCTCGTCGGGGTGAAATAGTCATTTCTTCGCTTCTAAGGGGTAATTTTTTTTTTGGCTTAAAACAAGTCAAACTCGAAGTCCAACTCGAACTCGAGCTAGAGTCCAAACTCGATGGTTCGCACATCCAGGTAGAAAGTTGGGCCTTATCTTGCACTAGACTTATATCATTCCCTCTCCTCCTTCATCAGCAAAAGGCATGAATTTGCGTTTTTAGAATGAAAGGCCCGGCGGCTTATGTTGCATATATTTGAGACAACAATGAGACTTTTGATGCAGCCCTCTCATACTGTGTTCCGTGACCGGTTTTACAAACAGGAAAAGGTTATAGGACCAAGTAGCTTTCAGTGATAAATCGCTGTGTCTTCAATAAACACTAGACGGGAAGTTTTCTTCGTTCTTTATGGGAATGGTTTCCGTTACTTGAAAAAGGAAATAACCAAAATCACACAAACTAGGACAGATTCCATGGGCTTTTTTAAGACACAAAAAGGTGCAAGTTTCACTGATTACAAGATCTTTTCTGCATCATATGATACTGGATGGAAATCTGCTTAAGATTAAGACTGGTATGGTTGACAAGATTTATTTTGGTGATGACCGGAAATCATGCAGGGTGCGGTAACAAATTACTTGGAGTTTTTTATCGTTTTGTTTCTTTTAATTTTCATGAAACAAAATACTGAGAAAATATGAGCTATTACTCGCCTCAACTGCACGACAAAGGAATACGTTTTTAAGCCGGGCATACAAAATCGCGCAAATTTGATCCTTCGAATAAAGATTTAAAGCGACGAGCTGCTAAAAATATCAGTTTATTTTAGCCACAAATATGTACGAGGTGCTACTGGCGATCACGGTCAACAAATTATAGGTGTAGAGTGATTTTTTTGGCGTTAAGAGCTGAAGAAACTCCCCCTTGAATTGTGCGAGTTAATTCAAATCCCCCATTCCCTCTGGAGAAAGGGAAACGAAGTAAGACCGATCTTTCAAGCGACAATAAATGCTTGAGCTACAGATATGGTGCAAGTAAAGCATATCGTCATCCTCTATTGGACTATAATTAATTAAATATATGGATATTTGAGGCCGGAAAGGCCTGCGGTGAACAAGGAATCTTCAATACCTCTCGGAGAATTTAAGATGATTTCCTTGAAGGAGTCGTTGTTTGCTACAAATGCATAGCTTTCAACTGCTACATATAGCCGTTCAAATTTCTCATGATATTATTGCCAGCAAGACATTTGCTAGTGAACTAACTTGGTTTTATAGGACAATTCTGACTCGCTCGTTAAAAAGCGAAAGTTGCGATCGTCGTTTTATTTCGTCTGAAAACAAAGTAAAAGCTGAATTAAATCCAGGTGTCTGAAAGTTTAGGTAACCGGTAAAAGGTATTGCAAGGAGTCTTCTCATGTTATAACTTGATAAAAAGATCATGAAAGCATCAAAGGACCGACAGCGCTAAACTACAGAGAACAAATACGTTTAATTAGCGTCCCAGAAATTTCTTCTTTCAATAATTTGAGATGAGTGATTTAAAAAGTTTAACTGTGAAACTTGTCTTGTAGATAAAACCAATACTGATAGATATAAGCAAGTATTCAAAGTTTAGGCATGACAAATACCGTGGGTGCAGAGCGACGTAGAGACTTCCTCACTACTAAAGCCTTAATGACTATTTATTTGAACACCAATGCAAGTCTTTTTAATCAAAGGTGTGTATTTACACCGCGGATCCCACTAGTATTTCTTTCTTATCGCACATGAGGAGTTGCAACGTAGACTTTTTGCTAAGATCACGAAGTAATCTGAAAGAAAATTTCAGAAGATTCCAGAACAGTAAAACGAGAGAATATCTACGCTACTGCCATTCCTGGTGAATTCTTCATCTGGACCTTTCTATTCTTAACAATGTGATTGTAAAGGGTGTTGTTTCTCGCTATGATAGATCTCTCAGACGTCTAATGATTGACAAAGTTAGTCCACAGGATAAAGAGTGAACTTAATCATCGTACAGTTATGGGTCTTAAAACAGTTTTAATCAATTGCTTCAAGCTTTACAGAACCACATCACAAATAGATTTTAGAAGGTGTATTTGTATTTAAAAGCATATTATGTGGTAGCATAATTTCTTTATTGCAGGCTTCTCTATTAGCCTCTCCACCCTCCACTTCATATTAAAGAGAATCAATCGTCAATCTTATTTTGAGGCACATAAGCTTCAACGGTGGATTTTATGTCAGCCTTACGCGGGCTCTCGGTCATTTAAGACGTGGGAAAGAGCCGGCGAGTAAAACACGGGAAAGGGTCAGGCAATCGTCTTCCTATCAAATACGAATACCGATTTTGCTCGAATTGCTCGCTCGATCATTCCGCTGACTAAGAGCCTGGAACTACAAGATAGTTAAATCTATGAGAGGTTCACACTCAAGATACTTGACCAAGTCGGGAGTAAAACAAACTGGGCGATTGCATTTCAAACCTATCAATCAACATTTGTTTGATTGACCTTGGGAAACAAGTTTGTCGTGCTTTGTCACATTATCAGTTGACTACTAACGAAAGCTTGTAAAGCCGGTGACCGTTCACCTTCAACGATTTCATTCCTTGTCTCAGCACTGTATTTAAAAGCATATTATGTGGGCCATCCGCCATTGTTAACCACTTCGATAAACTTAGAAAGGCAACAGTCGCGCAAGTTGGCGGAGGTTTCTCAGCCTTCCCAAATCAAACACAGATCAATCGCATCAAAACGTTTGTGCGTTAATTTTATGTGGAGTATCTGCTTCCTCGATTCTCTATTTTTCTCTTTTATTTTTTTACATTTCAAAGACTTTTTGTCTTGGGAGGCTAAATCCAGGATATCAGGTCATTTTCTTCGTCATCCAGAAATCGCTTCAAATAACAAAAACGGAAAAATATGAAGGATAATGAGTCGAAAAGGTCGATTTAGAATAACATGCTCGCTCAATGTTTCATATTAAAGTAATCAGGAACCCCTTCCTCCTCCTGTTGCAAGCTCGGTTGAAAATTCTAGCAATAGCTTACATATCTGGGAATGCATCTGTTGGTGCTCATGGACAGAACTTTTCATGAAGCTGTCCTAGGGATGAGACCTTAATCTATTTAGTGGTGTGCTCTTCAAAATTCCTCCCAAGGCCCTCCTTCAAGACCCTCCCTTTGCCGCCTTTCTCCACCTTCTTTCACAATATGTGGTTTTCAAAGGACGTCAGCAGTTCTAAAAATAAGCTCGTAATTACCGCTTACCGAGGAAAGAAAGGCGTGACTCTGTGAGGAGGAAAGACATTAAAAATGTGGATAGCAAAGTCACTGTAACAATGCGGGGAAACTTCTTGTCTGCTGTTTATTCTGAACTTTTTTACTGTCTTTTTTTTTAAATTTTAGCTTCAACTGATAATCCATGATCGTAAAATCGAGAGCGATTAAAGGTCTCTTATGAATAAAATAGGTCTTTATGTCGAACCAAGATAAAAGAAACCGCTAAACGCAAACAACATTTTTGTGCTGGAGCTGGATTTGTTCAATTGACGTAATTCAGTGACGATTTATAAGCCTTCCTTGCTTGTGTTCCTCATCGGCAGTCCAGCCTGTCTCTTGCGCACTGTCTGTCTCGACTGCACGATAGGCTTGTCTAGGTATCAAAGTGTGGTTTATATTCCATTCACTGGGTTGGTTATATAGTGGGCCACCAGAACTCAGCATGAAGTTGAGACTTTAAAGAAGCAGAGAGATTCATCAAAATAAGATATTTTTTTCTAATTTGAGGAAATATGTTTTTCGTGCCTCGTCAGTTTACAGAAACTATTTGACCGGAAGTAACCGTATTATAGTACTTGGTGTGTTGACGAAAAATCAGACTTAAGGAAATCCTCACGTGTCGTTTTAAAATATGACCAATTAAGGTCGAATTAATGCGATCGCACACCATTATGCTACAGCATTTTAGTTTCAATTGAGTGCAGCGAAAGATGAATCGATTCTTCTCAACTTGTTATGAATAATTTGGATATTAGCTGCCAAATGAATCAGCTCTCTCAGGTGTACGTGTGAATTTTTTACAAGCGCTAAAGAGATGTTTATTTCTTCGCTACTTCCGGTCGTTATATTAGATTATAGAGATTTTGCATCTAGCCTCTTCCTACCGGAAATTACGATAACCGGAAGCAAACGGAGACAGACGCTTCCAGCTTTAATTTATCTGAATGGTCAGCAGTTTTCGAAAAGGATATAAAAACTGTGAGTTGATTTGTTGACTTCAATCATTTGAAATTCTCTGAACAGCTTTAAGTCATCACTCAAACCAGTTTAAAAAGAAGATGACAAGCTTCTCTTGGTGCTCTACACAATTAAGTTTTCCTGATACTGATTGATATCATTAATTAAGCGTTAGTACGCAGGCGTCAAGTCTGCAACATATTTAGAAGGAGTACATTAGGTCGGGGTGCATAGTATCTCGGACTGCCCGCCAAGTCACCCTTGTTTTGGCAGCTGCGATATGGACTTGACAACCAGAGATGTCTATTTTCAGGCCCCGAGAAGAAGTTCGTTTTCCATAAAGAACATTCTTAACCTCCAAGATGAAAGAGCCTTACCTGCGTTCCCGAGAGTATCAAGAGAAGAAATAGAAGATTCTAAAGTTTCCCTTTTGAGACCCATGGTGACTCCAATCACTCATGCCCTGAATCCACCGCCATTAATGAGGTATCCTCATGCTGGTCTGATCTCTCCACTGGGTGGCATCAGTTTGAATTGGCCAGTAGATCCCGCTGCACAAGCCAACTATCCTGCGTGGATTTGCAACACAAGTTTTCTGCAAAGTTATGAATATTTCAATGGTAAGTACAATGTTACTGCTTCGCATTAACTTGAATAATTTTCTCACAAACACGAACTGAATTACAGGCTGTAATGAGTTTCCCTTCCCTGGAAATTTGTTGTTATAAACAGAAGCAAGCAAACAAGAATTGAGCCGTGTAAATTTTTGGTTTTATTTTGCGACAGTTCTTTCCGCAGCTTGCATTCTCTACTAATGGTTGATAAGTGCAAGGTTAACTTACCAGTTGAGGGATAGGATACCGACACTTCAGTCTTTTACTTCGATGAAAGCAATGTTAAGCAACAATTGTTTTTAGATGAAAACACCTTGGCCAAAGATTCTTGATTCTTCAAGTGAATCGACAAAAATGAAACAATAGCTACTTGATCAGGAATTATTCTCCAAAGAGTATCAACAACTGTCACTCTTTTAGGATAGAAAGACAAATCCTTTGATTTTTTTTCTTTCATACCGCTTACAAAAGCAAATTTATCTTGTCCATGCATTGTGATTTGAGCGCAAAATTTACCCGTACGAAGCTGGTTTCCTCTTACGATTGACCTCCGAGTGAGTTGCCATCAGAGCGGTTTGCTCACAGTTTGGCAAGTTCTCACGTTTGAATAATTGCATGTCAAAATTCCAAGGTGTTGAAACCGTCGATACTCGAACCCAATCGTGTTGTGGTTGTATTTGAACTTAGGCATAGAGCACACCTTTGTACAGAAGATCTACGGCACATTATGCTATAGCGTGGCTGCAAATTATGATGAGAGTGTACACTCGCAATATTCTGAGTTGACTAAATCCGGCGCCAAGCACACAGAAGTATTTGACAACCTTTCCTTCTAAGTTTTGTAATACATCCTGACAAATAAATACGTTCCATTCACCGAACTCTTGTAGCATCAGCATTAGCGCTGAACATTGAAACAGAACTAACTTGTTTACAACAGGCACCTTCTCTACGAGTTTATGTTCAAACAACTAAATATATCTAGACCATAGTCAAGGCCCTGTCAAAATACTAAGATTAGTCTTTGTGGTGAATGCAATTAGGCTTTAAGAAAGTACTGACGAACAGATTTCTTTAAAATGGGAAAACCTTTGTTTAATAAATGTTTCCGATTTCGGAGCCAAGTTAAGAAACTTAACGAAGACTGCCAAGGATGTAACCTCCAATGCAAAATGTAAACCTATTTTTAAGAAGTGTCTGAACTATAGTAACAGACTAAATTAAATTTTGGGATTTAATTCGGTTTTTATTGAGCTCTCAAATAGTCTATGATGTTTCTCCCAACTGAAAAATTAGTGAAGTTGAAAGTCTCGTTACATTTGGTCTAATTAAGTATAGATAATTTTGGGAATTACAACATTCAGCCCTCTCTTAAAAGTTCCTTCTTTTGAGTTCTTTCATTTTTCCCCTTGCTACTCACATTAATCAGTTTAAAAAATATATAAATGGAACTTTGCACTATTTCTTTGGCAGGTTTTCCCCAATATTTAAATCTTCCAAGACGCAGAAGGTTCTCTAGAAAGAAGAAGCAGCGTCCACTATTTTCCCAAAACCAAGTACAAACGATGGAAAAGGAGTTTGCAAAGCATCGTTACATCACAGAAACCAAGCGTGCAGAGCTCTCTACAGAGCTGGGTCTCACAGAAACACAAGTGAAAACGTGGTTCCAAAATAGAAGAACAAAATGGAGAAAGGAAATAAAGGATCAAGTGGTCACAACAGTATCTCAAACGAACAAGAACTGTCAGCAAAATTTGTCGGGAACGAGTTCCTATAATGACGAATTGTCAGCGCCTGCAGCAAGTTCTCGTGCTTTCACAGACTTGTTTCAACGGGATATGTTCATAGTGTAATAAACCAAGTTGTGTGGTGGCAGACAGGTATTTCACTTGAACTCTATCAAAATGGTGTTAATTGATTTAGCCATGCTAAGCTAAAAGCCCTTCTTGGACCTCGTGGCTCTAAAGTTAGATGGCTCCTCACTCGAACTGTTATCCAAATTGTTATATCTTGAACTTTCTGGTTCTTACCAGAACGTAAGGGAAATTCTGTGATTTTCAAGCATTGTACTTTGACCTGAAGAGTGCAGAGCAAGATCAGCCTGTTCTGGCTAGCATATCAACGAGATATTTGTGAAGCTATACTAAAATGTAAAATACCTGCCACAAAGCATTATAGGAAAAGCTAAGTATTGATACAGATCGTCCAAAATTTCAATAATGAACGAAATAAGACTTTTTTTTCTTAATTTCCTTTCCCGAAATGATTTATAAACGAACGCCTGATACGGTTGCGTTAAAAACACTGCAAATATTGGCTTCGATATTACGTATGTACTCATTTGGAAAGACACACATATTGGTTAATTCAGTCCTAGAGTGAGCTTCGTACGTTTTTATGCTATATGTTTGTAAATTTAACTCCAGAGGGTTGCAAATAAATAAGGTAATTTAAGTTTAAGCATTGATGTGGATGCGATGAAATTTGTGGTAACTAAATGCTTCTTGTAAACTCCTCGTCGCGGAAGGCAGTACGGACAACTATCTTCTGAAATAATAGGTATAGGCGACTGAAAATGAGATCTTCTTTATAAAGACTTTATCATTGCCGTATCAACTTGCCGATGTGAGTCATAAAGTAACTAAACAAAGTAATTGTGGGCTCGGTCAAGCAGCATTGAGCCAAACGAAAAAGGTGCAACCTAAAATGGCGCTCTTCGTGCAGAACAACTGATAGCGCCATCCGTTCTCGGAATTAAGAGCAAAAAACGGTTGAGTCACCTGGCTTTAATTGAAGTCCTTCTGCGGGAATTGAGCGGAAGGATTATGCGATTAACTGAGCTATTATTTCTCGCGGTCTAAATTTACAAAAATATCACAGTTGAGCCGATTAGATTAAATACATCACTCTGGAACTGGACTATAATATGCGTTCTATTACAAAACAGGGAGTAACTGACTATTTCTTACTTGAATCGCAGAATACTACGGCCCACAAGCGTTTATGTTCAAGAGCTTTCATTATATCATGGCATGCTTCAAGGATTATCCTTCGTTATTGAATTTGTACCTCTTAGGGCGTCGCTGTTGTTGACAATTACATGTCGCGTATTACACAGCTACGGAAACAAAGTCCTGTGATATGCCGTACTTACAAATTACAAATTCATAGACGAAAAGCTATTTCTGCACGCAAAACGACCTTTAAAAATCAAACTTCCCTCAAAAGGCATTCAGTGTCACGGTATTCAACAATACTAAAGAAAATTAAGAGAGGGTGGCTCGATAACAAAGGGCGGAGAACTAAAATTGCAATAAGCGTTAGAAGTTGCATATCATGAACTGCATTCTTGGACTCTAACTCAGCTCTTACATTCCTCGGTTACACTTTTTGAGTCCTCATTTTAAAGTGAATACATAGAACGAGATGTGGAAAACAAAACAGATGACATAAAAAACGTCAGCCAAGGGTAATAGATTGATGAAACTTGTCAGTCTAAGAAATGTTAGAGTACATAAATCGCCTTCTTCTGTCACAAACAGATTCAATTTTATCTGTGTTTTCGACCATAGGACGTTAGCGGTTCTTAGTTTGGGGTTGGTCACCCAGGCGCCATCAGACTTGACATGTGATATTCTCGTTGGCTCCTGATCGGAAAAGGAAAGAAAAACTGATCTCAAATAGTATTAGTGGTCAAGAGTGGTCGTGATTCCTGAACCCGTAATTATTAAGTGATGAAAGAAAACAGCTGTAACAGATGTTACTCGCCAATATTTCCAATGTGCCCAACCTTAACAAGAGACGCGGAAGAAGTAATCACGAAATTGATCTGCTTACAGGATTTTAAGGTACACTAAACCTTACACAGCCACAATTGTTCAAGTCGGTGAGCTTGCAGTACTCCTTGAAGTATTGCATGGTCTCGATACTGATTCTCAATTAGCTAAAAAATCATTTTAATTTCCACAAAAACACGAAACAATATTGTAAAAGTTGTGACTCTATTAGTTATTGGTAAGTACTTTTTATCGAGTCTTTTTCTGCGGTTTCATCGTCTCCATTCTCATTTCTTTCTCCTCTTTCTTCATATCTTCCCATCTTCCCATCGCAGGCAACAAGTTGCCTCATTAGCAAATGTTAGTCCCAGTTTGATTAAATAACTTTTTCTGTACATCCCAAGTAGTTTTGTGATTCTATCAACCCCTGTCTACCAAACAATGTTCGTATCATCATCATCATTATCATATATCATCTATGTTATCAGCACAAAGATCACCGTACAGATGATATTCACCGATAGCTGTCGGCTTAGACTTTCTCTTCAACTTTTCGAGCCAATAATCCTTTTGTTTCACCTGTAGCGTCATCGCACTGACCCCGCCCATTTTGATCATAATTTTGCTACCGTTCTTCGCACTCAACTGTAAAATTATTGAAATCAAAGAAACCTGTTGTAATTGACCGAGGAGTTTGAGTGAAAATCAAATTTGAGCGAAGATTACTAATAACGTAAAGGATTACCCCACGGTCCTGACCTAACCATTGATCATTCTGACATCCAGAACATTTCACGCTGTGCAATGTTGAGTCTTAAAGCTACCCTACCTGTCCTCGGCATGGAACACTTTTAAGAGCAAACAGCAATAAACATAATTAGATAATGTAACCAAGGCAACTAAATGTCATTATCATTAGCGAAATGTCCTATGACATGCTTTTAATAGACTACATCATTATCTTGACTGCATTATTTTCTTAATTACTCTCTCAATGCTGATGCATTGTTACTTTACAAGAACTGATAATTGCAATATTTATCAGCACAAAAGCAATTAGACCTCGGAAATGCTGGAACTCAGATACTTTTATTATAATTTACGAGTGAAAACTTTTTCAATTTACGGGGATTATGGTATCGTGTCTAGCTGAGCATAAAGAGATTTGCCGTGATAAGAGCCAGACTGATCGTTAAACATAAAACGTGACTAAATAAAATGGAGACTAAGAATTTCCAAAAATCAAAGCATATATGAAAGTATTTCACACCGTGCCGATAGCGCGACCTCAGACACTTTGGCGGATCGCCTAGGATTGATAAGGAGTTAGCTGTCAATAACTGATAATTATCAAGAAGGGTTAAAAGTATCCTGTTTCATGATTAATGGAGTTTTTCTGGCGTGCATATTTACACATAGTTACATCTTGTGAACATTAATGCATGGTTATCTCTCGCTATTGGGTGCGCGACATGCAGGTAGCGTTTTTCGTTTCTGCGAGGTAAACGACCTACCGCGCACTACCAAGGGCACTGCACGTTCAAAAATGCCTTTGATTCCTTCGCACTCTGTTTTAGCAGTTTCCCGTTGTTTGGTTTCTTTTGTCTTGCTAAACTAACGTTTACCTGCAAAATGCAGGACAATACATCAAAACTAATAAGCTTTGGAAAAAAAATTACGTTTCATCCACAGTCTCTTTTATTAAAACCGCTCTCTTAATGGGAACAAAATCACATTTAAGTGCATTTGGATAAGGGTCAGGTGCACCAATCGGATGATCCTGTACAACTTTTTACACGAACCGGTATTAGAGGTTCGATTTAAGACTTAAAACGATAAAAGAGCCAAAATATAACTCGAAGTAATCTTGAAATATCAAATTATAAGATTTTTAACCGCCAACCGTTGTATAGTCAACCAATTTTAGCTGAGCTGTGTGTCACTCACTGAACAACAAAGAAGTTCTTGACGCGGGGCAGTAAAATTTTCTTCGAGTAGTCTTCTTATTTATTAGTACATGTTAGCGTCACATAACGACTTTCCTATCTAAGCGGTACATAGGAAGTTTGTCACCATGGACCTAGCTGAACGGCCTTACGGCCAAAGCACTAATCAGAAGATCGTAGGTTCGAGTCCTCTTGGCTGCACTCCGAATTTCCCTCGTTTTCGATGATTATCCTTGTGTCATTTACTTAGCAACATCTTAGTTCACTAACACTATAATTTACCATCTTCAACTACATCATTATTACTCATAAGCGCCACATATCGACATTCCTATCCTCGCAGTATGTGAAGATAGGAATGGACCTAGTTCAACGGACTAGCTTGATACAAGTCTCCTATAGCTTACTGGTAGAGCGTCCAAAGTACTTATCGGAACTTGTGAGGTCGTACGTTTGACAACTATGGGCAGCACTCAGACTTTCCCTTTTTTCTCTGAGTACGCCTGTGTCATTTACTGAACAACGCCTTATTTCACTTGTAAGTCACTAGCAATATAATTTACCATCTTCGTTTACATCATCAGTGCGCACGAGTATTGCATTCCTAAACTTGTAATATGCAGGAAGTTTGTCACCACAAACCTAGCTAATCGGTATAACTTGCCACAAATCTACTCTAACTCAGAAGTTGAACGTCCATAGCGCTAATTAGAAGTTCATAGGTTGGAGTCCTGTTGGGCGCCCTACGTTCGACAACTATGCGGAGCACTCGGATTTTCCTATCTTTACATGAGTTTACCTATGTCATTTACTGAAGAAAATCTTCCTTCTCTTGAATCATCAGGTTAAAATATATCGACATTCTTATCCTCGCAGTATGCAGCAAGATTGTCACCATGAACATAGTTAAACGGCCTAATCACATCAGTGGTAGCACGTCCAAAGTACTAATCAGGTGGTCGTAAGTTCGAGTATTGATGGGCACACTCACACATCTTCCACACTCACACTCACACATCTTCCACACTCACACTCACACATCTTCCTTTACTGTAGCTTAAAATTTACCACTTTCATTCAAATCATCACTGCCTATATATCGACATTGCTATCCTGGCTATGTGCAGAAATTTTGTCATAATAGACCTGGTTCAACGGCCTAGCTTGATGATAGTCTTTTATAGCCTAGTGGTAGGGCGTCCGAAGTGTGCAGGAAGTTTGTCGCTATAGACGAACAAAGATAACCTGCGATGCGTTAAGGACATTTGAACACAAACTACAGACATCGACTCCGGGAAATACACATGGAATGAATTTTATTTGAGATATTATTAGTTTTATTTGAGAGGTTCTGCTGTAAGTGACCGTTCAATACAGGTGGAGGACAACACAAACAGGCCGTTGGGACTCAGTCAAGGGTGACCACCACCGCTTGATAGAGGGAAATTTACTGTAATCAAAGGGAAAAAATTTTGGGACTTTGACAACCGACCGCTTAATATGGTGTTGCTTAATACAGGTTCGACTTTTGTTGATTTTTGCCAGAATAATATTTTACTCCTCATCATGTACGTTAGTTTTTGCGGATCATATGATTCACGTGTACCAAAGGTGGTGTAGAATCGATATAGCGGTCGATATATCGATCGAGTATTGACCGATTATCGACTGACAATCGACTGACAATCGAACAAGATGTTGACCGCCAGATCGACCCGACACTACCTATATGACGCATGATTCGTTCTTGATAGCGTCCGAGTTATTTCTTCTCTGAGTTTCACCACAGATTGTCGATTCGTTTTGTTTCGTATTATACTTGTCTTCATTTGTTTTCAGTTGAATCACACCCACACAGGTACCATTATTCGTTGGGTTACATATCGTGGCGTAGAATCTTTGCAACCTTCATAATTGATAGATCACGAGGATTTAGCATAAATGGATCAAGGAAGGAAAAAATTATTATTAACTTTGGAATAAATTACCTAACCAAGTGGAAAGCAGTGCAAAATTGCTGTACTTGGGTGTGTTGGGACTACTAAACTGAAGGAAAATCTTTGGGAAAACTAGGCTCGGAACACTCGCTTCACTAAGGGAGCGCAGAAATCCATCATTAGTTTCTGGATACTGCAACAGGACCTCGGACTAACCGAGAGAAATCCACAGGACTTGCTTTAAGTCGTCTTTCACGCTTCACGATAACTCGCCACTGTACGACTTTACATAAATCTTGAATGCAAACCTTGAAAATAAATCTTAATTGAAAGTGAATATTGAGTGGGCATCTTAAATGTAAATTGACCTTTCCGTTTTAAAACTAACATTTCATATAGTATGACGACAAACGCTGGTTTCATGTCGTGGTGACAAGTTTTGGCTAGAACGGTAGATTTTTACTCTGTTGGCGCAATTAATTGTAATCCGGTTTACTGACCGAACAGTGAGGGGGAACTAAACTCGGCACCTGGCTTGGCTGACCAGAGGGCAGAAATCCGTATCAACATTTGATGTAAATGGTTTTGATTGAAAGCTTTTCGTACTCCGTAACTACTGCATAAATCTGAATGAAACCCATTTGTTTTTTGATTAATAGACCTAACAAGGAGAAACAATAGTTGATTCTCAAAAGTGTACTCCTTGGCGTACTTCCTCCAGCCAGACGTACATGTAGGGCTGAAGGATGAATAAATAATTCGCTGATAACTTGCATGAGTGTACAGAGAGACTTATCTTATCCGCATCAAAGGAATAAAGACAAAAAGTTTTTTTTCCCGATATGTTCTACTCCCACATTCAGCCTCCTCCTCCTACAAAAACAAAAACTTCTGGTACTCCCTCACACGCAGTCGGGCAGTTTCAAGGAAACCTCGGACACTGGTTTTAATTTAGCTTAAAACCCTTATCGTGCGGCTCCCGGAATATTCCGGGCGCGCGTGTTCGTCCATGTGGACGGGTCCCGGAATATTCCGGGTTTCCGAACATCATTGTTTTATTGGCGTAGAAGTTCGGAATATGTCGGGCTTAGGTAGGTTTACGGTCATGGGCCTACCAAAGGGACATAAATTAAGCATCCGACAGAGTTCCGAAGATCCGAGTAGAATAAAATAATTAATTAGCATGAAATTAATTTTGTTGCGCGGTAAAACTGATAAACAAAGATGGCGGCCAATATTATATTTGTTGATGAAGGAACTATCGATGAAGTTGTTGGTGGAGAGGATAGCGATTTTGATGAAAACACGGATAATTCTGAAAGCAGCGAAGAAGAAGATGGCAGAAGCGAAGAAGACAGTGATGGCGAGGAGGAGAGCGAAGAAGAAACCGAAGAAGACAACTGGGTCCTTGGCGATCGTATCCCGCGAAGGCTTGACTTCACAGCTGATCGAGGGTTGAATGTGGAGCTTCCTGACAATCCATCATTCTCTGACTACTTTCATCTCCTCTTTCCTGAAAACCTATTTGATGAGATTGCATCCCAAACAAATAAATATGCAAGGGAAACAATCGCATCTTTACAGCGAAGAGATCGTTTACCTCAGCACTCGAGGTTTAGAAATTGGCCTGAGGATGGTGTGACATCTGGTGAGATGAAAGCTTTTCTTGCCATGATTACTGCGATGGGCCTGGTGAATCAAGAGAATATCCAGGATTACTGGTCCACCGACGAGGTTTTATCTACTCCCTTTTTCCCTCAAATTATGTCAAGAGACAAATTTATGAACATTTTAACATTTTTTCACTTGTGCAATAATGATAATTATATTCCTCGAGGACAGGAAGGGTATAACCCAGTAAACAAGCTTGGCACTATATACAGTGTTGTCACTGGGAATTTTTCAGATGTCTGGAAGCCAGGCAAAAATATTTGCATAGATGAGGGAATGATTCCATTCAGAGGAAAAGTGCACTTCAAAGTGTACAATCCAGACAAGCCAGATAAGTATGGTGTAAAGTCATACCAGTTGTGTGACTCAAGTAATGGCTATTGTTGTAGGTTTGAAATTTACACTGGTGTAAACCAAGAACCACCCAGTGCTAAAGGCAAAACATATGACTTAGTCATGAGGCTCATGCAACCATATTTGAATGTGGGTAGGTGTTTTTATGTTGACAACTACTACACATCACCTACTTTATTTGCTGAGCTCTATAGGCAGAACACTGGGGCCTGTGGAACAGCCCGCTACAGGAAAGGTATTCCCCAGGAATTTAAAAGGGCACAAGTGAAAAAAAAGGGTGACAAGTTTGTTATGAACAATGGAACTTTGCTGGCTGTTAAATTTAAGGACCACAGAGTTTTCCAGATGCTGTCATCTGTTCACTCCATTGCAGATGTAGAAGTTGGCCGAAATCACCCTGGAACTGGGCGCCCAATCACTAAACCCGAGATTGTACATGACTACAACAAGTTCATGGGGGCAGTTGACAGGTGTGATCAGATGGTGGCCTATTCCTGCTTCAGGCGACGCACCATGAAATGGTGGAAGAAAGTGTTCTTCCATCTGTTTTCCTTAAGCATCCTGAATGCTTACATCCTCTACAAACATAGAACCCAGTCACCTGTACTGCAAAGGACCTTTCGAAGGGAGCTTGTGAAGGAGCTTGTTAGGAATTCTGGCATCTCCCATTCTCTCACTCCAAGAGGCCGCCCAAGGAGGTCAGCTGAAGGCTTAACCTGCCTCCAAGTTGGAGGTCACTTCCCAGAGAAAGTACTGGGAAGAAGTCCAACATCACCCAGGCATGTGTGGTTTGCTTTCCTGCCCAAAAGAAGATTCTGAAAAGGACAGGAGATAAAAGGAAGAGGCCAGGGAAGGAGTCTAGCTTTCAGTGCAGTGTCTGTAAAGTAGCACTCTGTATGCAAGACTGCTTCCAGTTGTACCACACTGTTGAGGACTATGTTGCTGCTTACATTCGAAGACATGATGCCAATAATGACAATGTGGATGTTGAAACCAATTGATTAACTGATCATAGTCATTATTCATCTTTTTTTTGGTTTTGTTTGGTTTTGAAGTCAATTCAAACACAGAAATAGATAAATTTAGACCAATTAGACCCATACAACTGAGCTGACTGTTTTGAACTAATTCAAAACCAAACAATGTAAATAAATTCCTAATTTGATTATGTGTTGACTAGACAAATATGCAATTTTGCTACTATTTTGAGAAAAAAAAATGCTCTCACAGTCACAGGAATTGTTTTATCAAGTTGTTGGACTAGGGCTTAACTCTGGTTGCCATTTTAGGCTTGTACAGATAATTTTTGGAAGAAATTAATATGATGTGTTATTTGTTAATGTATAACTTTTGTCAAAAACATGATTTCATAGCTAAATTTTAAAAGCAACTTAGGTTCAAAATTTATTATAATAGAATAATCAGAAAGGAAATTTATTAAGCTTTAATTTGATATATAGGTTGTTGGGATTTGATGAAAAGTAAAGCTTTCAATGCTGTTGAAAGGATCAACTGTCGTGCATGAGTGCGTTTCTAAAAATAAAGTCAGTTTAAGGGATTGTAACCTGAACTCAAAGTCAGCATGATAAGGGTTAAACTCAGCTAAGTTGAAATACAGTCGAACTTGTCTTAAGACGTCACCTCCATCAAACGGTCGGTCACTAACTGTGATTTAAACTTCTATTAAGCGGTCACTTCTATGAGCGGTTGCGGTCACCCTTTACTGAGTAGCACCGGCCTTTTTGTGGTGTCCTCCTCCTGTGTTGAACGCTCACTTAGAGCGGAACCACTCAAATAAAAAGACTAGGAGTAATCTTTCAAGTAAAACGTAATCTATTTTTATCTCACAAAATGAATGGTAGTAGTATTTTTGACCGAGTTTTTGGTCCTTTGATATATATATGTAAATAGCCCCGGTGTTTCAAAGAACGGATAAATTTATCCACTGGATAGAGATTTATATATATCTGAAGTATAACAAGAAAGCAATATGTAGAAGAGCTATTTGACCGAGACTTTATGCCGATCCGCACAAAGCTAACATGATTCACACATTACACCTCCCTTGTTGATCACATTCACTCGAATACGCCTGGAAAGTTCAAATAATAAGGTGCTCTCCACACTTGTTAATACATTGATTACCCAATTCAAAATAAACTTGCTGCAAACTCTGGAAAAAATATATTCCTTTAAGATTTATCAAGCTTTAATTTCAAAATCTCTGTAACTCTCTCTTGCCTCATAAGATATTACAAAAAAATATTGAAAAGCAAATTAGAGTATTGGCTGCTTGGAACAACCAAAGGGGATAGCGGAGCCAGGCAGCGGAGCCAGGCAGCCAGTTGACACCAGAATTGAATGAAAATGAATTAAAGGTCAGTAAGATAGCACAAATGTATACATAAAAAGAAAGGACGAGTAGAGGAAAAACGTTACAACTATAAGGCCGGGCAGTGAAATAGTTCATTTTATAAGTGAGTATCAAATGTACAATAAGAAAAGAACAAAGTAGTAGCTAAGACATCTCATAATTAAGCAATTAACCACACGTTCTATCGGTTTACTGACTGATAAACCACGCGGGATGTTGGGAGAACACGAGGCGCGGCGGTTTACAAAATTTGGTATTGTTAGAAATAAATTTCCTAACACTCGTTGTCTTGTTGTCTCGTTCTTTATTCTCTGTTACTTCACAAGTTATTACAACGGGGATTAGCTCTGATCTCTCTAGGAAAGTGTGGGCCACCGCTTATAAAGGTGGCACCTACTGAGATGTCAGTCTCTAACCTTCGTCGTGCTTTTACACTTAACAAGCGAATCACGCTAAACTACGCAGAGCGGAGTTCGCACACTAAATAGATACCTTCGCGATGTTCACGCTTTACAAATTGACTTTCTATCTTAAATTTCAGTCCAGTTCGGGCAAAACAAAAACAAGATTGACAATATAAAAATTATGATAAACTTACTGACAGAATTAAAATCGTACTAGAAAAGATATCTTGTAAGAAAATAGTCCTTGAGGGCTGTTGCATAACAGCAGAATAGACACAAAATTCGGAGAAGAAAGGGCGTACCCAAGGTACCGCCCCTAAAAGAGCTATGTGCTAGCCGCATAAGTTATCTAATTACAAATTCAGTGCGGAAGATGAAAAGTACTATATGTTTAAACTTTAAGTCACCTCTAAGTAGGAGGTGTCGAGCGCGCTAAATTATACCTGTAAGATAAGACCGCCAAAAGGAATAAGAAATGATCAACTGGCTTATTATAATGTTTACTGAGTAGCTTATGCTAATATATTATATGCATTTATTTTCACGTTCAAATAAGTCAAAAATCACCCATAATGAAAATTCTCGCTAGGTGCCAAATTTGTCTTTTATCAGTATACAAGATGGTTTCACAAAATTTTTGACCGAGTTTTTGTTCATTGTAGAGTGTAATGAAACTAGGTCTGTGCGGATATTAGAAGCTAATTTAGTTTTACTCATCGTAAACAAATGAAGCTCATGCTTCTAGTGTAAGTCATGTTTGCTCTGCTCGTAAACCGTAGGTAATGTTAGTATTTAAGGTTATAAAGTAACTAAAATGATCATTTTAATTAGTATGTAGAATGTGAATTTATAAAGATACAAAATAAAAATGAATAAGGGATGAACTCGCTTTCAGAATATTTGCAGAAGACACGAATGTTTTTGGTTTAGCACGTGATCACAGGAGCTTCTAAGGACTGATTAACACTGATCTGATAAAGATCAAACTTTGATGAGGTGCTGTCGATTAACGTATTAACAAATCGCCCTGAAGTGATTGTGTTTTCTTCGATTTTGAACTACATTTTTTAAGCTGAGACAACAACTAGCCAAATAGAGCATTGCAGAAAAAAAACTATTTTAGTAGACCCTCGTAAAAAAAGGGATCGATAACCAAGGCCTTATCCATGGTCTCTATAGAGACTAAAGAGGACCTGGAAGAATTTAACGTAAGAGTTGCCATCATGTTCTGCAGGGTGTACACTGGTCTTTATTTAGAATGCTATTTTCTATGCAAAGACAAATTAACCTCTAATTAGGTTTGTTTCCTGCTAAGATTTATCATTCAAGTTATAGACTGAGGGGCAAGCTTGAGAAATGTTTAGAGATGTATCTAAGACCTACGTCCCAGACAAAGACAAACCATCAAAATACCCGCTATGAAAATCGCGTTGAGTCCAGAGATTGTCCGTATTAAAACATTTTGGTGAACTATTCAAAAAATGTCGTGAACATCGCAAATGGTTTTCGGCGCTACATTCCAACGCACTTAGTCTGTTAGAAATACATTTTTATTACATGATATTTTACTTATAGAATTCAAGGACATCTGAAATCATCTTAGTCTTTTTTGGGACAAAAATCAATTAATTTGTCTATATTTAGTGAGCGCCTTTTCATTACATGTGTTAGTTCCATAAAAAAAGCATGAATTTGATTCTTTGCTCAATACAGTTGTTGCTTTAAGAACTAATTAGGTAATCAATTTAGAGCTGTAAGTACCTGTAGGTACTTTCCCTTCTTGCAATACGTACAATGAATCTATGCGTACAATGTACCTACCCTGGATGGGTTTAGCTATCAACTAAGCAACAACAGCTTATTAAGTAAGGAAGTATCCGTAAAGGAAAGCTTAGGTGAAACCTTATCACTTTTATCACAGGCAAATGATCTTGAAGACAGTCATCAGTTAGTTTAAGACGATTTATCAGTATGAAAGTGAAGAATACTTCACCGATCTTCACGTTCTGATATGAGGAGACTCCGCCTCTAAAAGAGTATAAACTGAGTAAATTATCACGATTTTAAAATTTTTTGTTTAAAGTGCACCCCAGAACCTATTTTAGTAAAAACAACAACAACGACGACTCCTTGAGTGAATATCTCGCCCATCTAGAATGCTACATGTGACCACTTTTGAGACACCCCTAAAACAGTGAGTAAGTCAATTCTAAAAAACTAAAGCACACAGATTATCTTAGGCCGTCTTTTTGCAGCAAAAAAAGAAACTACGATAAGAGAAAATTTAAAAAAAGAAAATTACAAAAAAAACTTTTTCTGGCTTTGAAGAGCAAGATTCTTTGAGGGCTTAAGCTATTTCATGAATTTCCACTGTTGGAAACAAGTGTATGAATTCTGAAGCAGACTGCCCTCATGCAGAGGGAACCTCTTTTAAGAAAAAAATAATAAGACAGATAATGAACGGCCGTCGGAAGTGTCTACTTACGGGACCTATTTTGGTTAAACAGATTTTCCTCAGGGCGTTTAATATGAGCTTGAGAAATAATGTTTGTCAAACCTTCGCCCTCCGGAAAGATTCATTTATCTAGAAGTGAGATCCACTGCTCTATCCAGTAGTTGTTTTGAAGAAACTGTTTCGTTGGCGTGCCCGGAAACGGCGGAGGTCTGGGTACGGGCTAAACGTATATCCCTCTCTTGTTCTTTCATCCTCTCTTCCATAGGTCTTCCCGTTTCACCAATGTAGATTTTGCCGCATTCACAGGGAATCCTTTAAACCACGCTGTCCTGTCTACCTGGATTGACAGTGTCCTTTGGTCGTACTAAATGCGATCCAAATGTCGTGTCGGACTTGAACACTGCGCGGATGCCTCAAGTTGTTGTTGTGGGCAATAGCAGGAGCGTGATGGGCTCCTGGCAATGGCAAATATCCCTTTATAACCATTTTCACTTAACTCAATTAATTTTTTGGTCATTTTTAGCTAAAAACGTGTTTTGTTTACCGCTCCTTCGCTCACAACGCACCAGCCAAACAACTTGAAGTCCATCACGTACTATGACATCGTCTTCATCGTTCGTTGCGCGTCAGTAGGCACATAAAGCCGTCACATTGTCCGCCCAACTCCATCCCCCCTGTCGCGTGCCGCCTTGGCCACATTCCAGCTCTTCCACCCCGCTTTGCCTCTCTTTTGACAGTCCTTCTCCAAGTGGTCTTTGGTCTCTGGTGTCCACCCCAATGCCTTAAAACAGTCGTTCACACCCTCTTTCCTGAGTACGTGTCCTAACTAGTTCCACTTTCTTCTTCGCACCTCGCAGCTAATTTCATTGATCTCTGTCATTTCAGCTACTATTTGTCATTTTTTGCTGCATTCTATTCCTCAGTATCCGTCTTAGGCACTGACATTGGAAACTATTCAGTTTTCTTTCATCGGTCTTTTTGATGATCATCAGTCGGACTAAAGTCTTGAATACGCGTATCTTACTTCTCCTTCCGATTCCTCTGGCTGCTCACATTCTGTTCCTAATATCTTTACTGCCTCCACCTTCCTTGTCCACAATAGCTCTAACAGTACGCAAACTCTTCGACATCTTCCACTTCCTCACCATTCACCCCAATGCCCTCCCTGTTCCCAGCAAACTCAGTTCTCAGTGTCTTGCACTTTCTCGCATTAAATTTAAGGCCTTCTCTGGCTGCTTCCTTCGTCAATCCCCCAGTCTTCTAACGCAAGTCATTAGATGAAAGTCGTGCCATGTCGTCCGCAAATTCAAGATCCTCCAACACTGTTGTTAAATTCCACCGTATCCCTCCTCTCTTCTCTGCTGTTGTCTTCCTCATGATCCAATCCATGGCCCGTTAGAATAATAATCCTGACATTACACAGCCCTACTTTACTCCCGACTTAATCTTGAACCAGTCTGATATCTCGCATCTGTCGATTACTGCGCATTCAAACTGCTCGTATATCTCTACTATCACTCTCACCGTGTATAGAGGGTCTCAATGGGGTGATGGCTTTTACGGCTATCGGTTAAAATTCTGGCCAATTTTCGGCTAACGGTTAACACCTTTCCATTGTTTCCACCAGAGATATTTTTTACGGTTAACTTTTTTTACGACTAACGGTTAAAATTTGTCAATTTTTACGTCTAACTGCTAAATATTTTGGCCGTTTTACGGCTAACGGTTAACCCCATTGGGACCCTCTGTATAGACTCGTCCTCCATTGGTTGCCTGCTCTAAGATGTTTCCTAATATAAACATCTGTAACCTGCTCTTCTCAAAGCTTCTTGTCTACACGTTCCTTGATCCGTTTTAGCAGCATCTTGCAGAATATTTTACTGATGATGGGTAGCAAAATTCACTCCTCTCTAGTTGTTGCAGCCACGCAAATCATCTTCCTTGAATATCGTGACATTAGTCTCTTCTTCCACACCTCCGGCCACCTTTCAGTTTCCCAAAGCCTATACTTGAGGTGTATTCCATGTCAGCTCTCAGTAGGTCTGAGCCCACTTCATCTACTCCAACCGCTTTCCCTGGCTTTGTCTTCCTCAATGCTTCCTTAACTTCCTGTATTTGCCATCTTCCTACACCCATTTCCTCGATCTCCTCCAGTTCTTCTATTTCATCTTCTTCCACTGGATTTGTTGGGTCGTCTCTATTTAGAGTGCCTGTGACACGAAATTTTTTTCTTTTGCATTCTCTGGTCGATAGCTCTATTTAAAATAAAGTGCAAGCCCTCTCCTTAGCTGACCGATATTCTTGAACATTGCGAAACCTCTGGCGGGTACTTGCATAAACACAAGCTCCAAGGGGCTGCGTATTCTCCTAACCTAGGTTTCCGATAATCCATCCCACGAGCCATCAGTTCCCCCCTGATCTCAAGAAATTAAGAGTAGCCACAGTAGCAGTGTCATTCTGATAACAGTAATGCAACGAAGCAAATAAAGAAACACAAATTTTATTAAATTAGGTGGTAGCGAATCCAAGGGCTCTCAGCCCATGAGTAAAATCGGTGCATACGAAATATTAATTTACAATACTGATGTCAGTTATTTGCCATTGAGTGAAATGGGTCATACGGCAATGCTGCACTTAAAACTAAAGAAGTTTTTCTCAATTAAAATTCCTATTTGAGATTAACTTGATGACCATAAACTCACTCGTTTTCTGTTTGACCGGCGCGACGACGATAACCTCTGTCTTTGAAATTTTTTGAGAAAACGAGCAACTTGCAGTGAAACTACTCGATGACTTCTCAGCGAAAAATCATCGTGCCTCGTGATACGGCTGATTCTTTCGTCAAAAGTTAGCTTTTGGTTTGCAAACGAAATTACTCTACAGCAACGAAACTCTACAGAGCACTGACCAAGGGGAACCTTAGCCTCACTTGCTTCGAAGGAATAAAATATTATGGCAACAGAAACGAACAACCATTCTTATCATAGATTTCGTCACAGAAAACAAAACACAAACGCAACAAACTAAACATTCAAACTGAACTCTGCAGGTGAGAAACCGTCTCTGTCAGTCTTCGTGGAAATCTTCGTTTAATGCACCGAGGGTTAAGCCGTACTCGCAACTTCTATTTCTCCTTTACTACTTAAGTACGATGTATCCCAACCCTCTGCAAGCTCGCCCCATGAAGTGTTGCGCGTTCTCCCCCCACCTTCACCAGTTCATCCTCAAATCGTTCAACTCGTTTCTAAAATACGAAAGAATCTCAGTTAGGCCTTCCATTGATGGAAGTGCTCTAAAGACCAGGTTAAAAGGCCGTTTAAGTCCACACAAACTGTCAAAGTATTTTAATCGAAGTGCGTGTCTTGATTTCCCTGATCTCAACATAACTCTGCGCGCTTGGCTTTGATAAGGGAAATAGGGCGAGACAAGTACGCAAAGTTTCAACAGTAACTAAGGCCCCTGAAAGCCCACTAGGTCGGTACATTTTATTTCCAATTACACCACCTACTTTACTGGATCGGGTGAAGTTGCTTAAAGTGACGACCAAATGGGTGTTTGGGTTAAGAAACCTCGAGCTTGTTTAAATATTTTCCTATTAGCCGTTCTTGCTTGTGCCAGGTCTCATTATGGTTCGAGATGAACGAAATGTGTTGAGCAAAGATCCGTTGACGGCCCCTGACGGCCCCTGACGGCCCCTGACCTCACTGGACAGATGGTCCGGGTGAATAATTATTCTCCACACCACATGATCCAAAAAAATTGTAAAAATTTTAGATAGAGGTTCAAAGCAAGTGGTTTTCTTTAAAGATGTTTTCTATTTTGATATGGTGTCTTCTCTTAATGCAATTAAAAAAGCAGCAGAATTTTATGATCTTAGTTGATTCTAAGATTCTTATTCTACTCCTAGCAGCCATATCCTCTTCCTCTATTTCCTCTCAGGAAATTTTCCTAAAAACAGGTTAATGATTGTTGGGTAAGGCTTTCGACAGGAAGGTACTTGATGTTCAGTTGCCCACTTCCCTTGAGAGAAACCTGTGAAATTTCAAATGAGCTGTTGTCCGTGGCTTTCCAAATTTTTCTTATTTCCTTCACTTGAAGCCTCATCAGTTTGTTATCTTTAATAGGAATTGACGAAGAGCTCAGTTAGTAAAATTATCGCTTAACGGTTTGCGTACCGTATTTCTTAAAAAGGAGTTCAAATTATGTTTTTTTGTGGGGTTTGGTGTACTAATTTGCCTACCAAGGTGAATGGTAATTGGTTAGAGGTGACCTTGTCTGAAAGGCTAATCAAATGACAGTATTTTCACCTGCAGTCCTACAAAGTGTGAAGTGTCCTACTGCATGGCGCCTGCGGGTCTGCTCGAACTAACAAGGTAAGACACCAAGGTGACAAGTCTTTAGAAGAATTCATTACGGATTCCTATTTTCTCTGTGTTCCCAATTCTTTCTCTCGTTTCATCATCAGTAGGCCATATAGAAACCAGAAACAGTAGTGATTACTTCTAAACCCAAAGTTGTGTCTCTCGTTCGAACGAACGGCCACTCTCATTCTAACAACCAGCGTGAAATACGACGACGTCGGACATAGATGTCTAGAAATACCTGAGTGAGACGCTTAAATCATTTTGACATTAGTTATCATGCGTGATGCATCGCAGGAATAGAAATTTCATGTATTTGATGGCGCACTGTTGGCTTGGTATCACGTTTAGACGCAAAGTAATTTACATGCACTTAGAGTAGATAACATTACAAGTCCCGCAAAACGACAGAGATTTATAACCTAATCCGTAAATCCACCAATGGCGTGCGGTTTCCCTAAGGATTTCAAGCCAAACAACCTCACTCCAAAAAGGTGCCGCGTAATTAATCAAACTTGACAGCTTTCATTAATTATCGCCAACGATAGGCGACAATCTGATTAAATATCTACGCCAAAGACCCGCCATGACAGTAGAATTTCTTGAGGTGCTGCCTTGTTGCGGTAGATTGCTTTGTTAGTTTCATTACTTTTTTCATATCTAATAACAAGAGAGAATCTTCTATTCAAACGCCTTGTGTTGTAGTGATGAGCACTCGCAAATTAAAATGTTGATGTAGTGTGACTGGAATGGTGATTTAGCATCGAATGGATCAACGGAACGCCAAACTCGGATGACGCACTTGAAGTAACGCTCAAAATAAAGTAAGTACACCGATTTTCTATTTCCCAAGTTCTTGAAATTGACGAGTGAATGCACATTGCACTTCTTATCTTTTGAAGACACCTCGAAATTAGGTGTTACTGTGGGGGTCGTCGATTTCCGGTAACACATTTCCTCGTGGTACGTTTTACGGGAAATGAAAACATCATTATAAGGCACTTCATTTATCTATGGATACTTTCCATAAGAAAAAAACATTTTCCAGTATAATTGTCATGCTTTTTTTACCACATGTAAGTTGCCCTCGCCGCCTTCTACCAAACTATTTGGACTGAACAGTTTAATTTTGATTTGATTCTCCACCTTAAATATGGGGAATCTACGAAGGGTGATTTTTGCACAAATGTTAAATGTTTACTCGTTTTTGCTTGTTATCGTTTCTTGAAGGTTCTATTTTTTGTTTAACTCTGGTATTCGAAAATTTACAGTGGTGACTATTAATCAACCTCACTCGGAATTGTGGTTCTGGTCTATAGAGTTATAGAGCACAGTAGTTCTTCAGTGTTAATTACGTTGGAAAGTAGGGTGTAAAAAACCTTTAATACGCAAACTAACAAAGAAATAGTGGGCTCTTCTCTGATTCAAGAGGGCGAGTATTGAACTTCACTTTGAACTGATTATTTTGTAACAAACGTAACCAGTGTCGATTGACTTCGCAATACAAGAGGTCGAGTTCAGCCACAACCCTAGTGTATATGTGTCGCTTGAAAATGAAAATTTTGAAGCCCTTTAGCTGTCCTGAAATGCAAATTATTCATTATTCCACGATGTTTTATATCTTAAAATGTAGGGGATGTTTCTAACGAGAAGGGTAACCATTAGGGCCCAGATTCAAAGAGGAATTTGAGGAGAAAGCAGGCAATTTAGAAATGACAAACTCAAGTTAATTGGAAACATAAAAAGAGTTGTAAATCACTGCAAACTTTTACCTTTAGTTTATGTGGACATTGTTAAAAAGCCAAAACGAACAATGAGCACAAAACACTCCTTTTCTCTCCTTGGTTAACTTAAGTGTCATACTCTCATCCTAGATACGATTCAAATGTAACTTCGAAGAAGTGATTTTGGAAAGCAAGCGAGTCTCCGGGAAAGGAAACGATCTCCCTAAAATAAAGAGGTATTATTGACTCCTGCATTTAAAGCACATAACATGGCGATGATTCAGACTTAGACGGTTTGACATATAGATGGCACGTTAAAACTGTCATGAAAAGATTTTAGACTTACTACAGACCAGAACTAGCCACAGTGACCGAGTTTTCACCATTATTGTTGTAGTACATCCGATTAAATTTTTTGGCATATAGCATTCGCTTTTGTCTAGGAACCATTACTCCTCTCTTAAATAGTTCGATACACACGCAATAATATTTCCTTCCTTTAGATGGCTAGCACTGCTGCTTGGGTCGAAAAACAACAGAGAGAACCAAAAACTCATAAACACTCCTCGCAAGTAACCTTCGCGGATATTTTTCCACTCTGTTTAGAACCCCACCGCTTCAGTTTCTTTAAGTGTGAAGTGCAGATTAGTTCTAAATTGAAAAGAATTACTGCCTATTAGAAGATGCCATTTTCACACCCTCAAATGTTGCCGCAAGGTTTCTAGAGCATTAAAAAGTAGACGCGCTGGCGACTGAGGTGCGAAAGAAGCCAGTTCAACAATACACAGCCGGGATGAAGCAAAAAATCTCTTGTTTTCGTTTTGAAAACACCACTTTTGTCAGACGTACTTGACTGTCAAGCCTGTCGAAACAGCTTTCGGATTTTCACGTTTCTAGTAAAATTGGAGAAGTTTATCATATGTATTAGATGATTAATACGCAGAAGTTTCTGAATTGTCATAAGAAAGTGAGAAGCGAAGGGTTTTTCCTGAATATTCTAAGGTAACAAAACAGGATCAGCAGTGTTCGGTTTTTTCAACATTTAATAACTGAATGTGGATTAAGTCAAATCGTTTGTTGATCCTCGGGCCGTTCCTTGGTTTTGACGCTTACTGTTTGCTAGTTTATCAGAGAATTCGGAGGAACCAAACTGAATGTATGATGGTTATGATACATAAAATCACAGATAAGAACTCCAACAAAACAAATGAGGAGAATGCAGAACGAGCCAGTAGAGGCCAGCATGGCTTCCATACGGATATTAGGGCCACGATTTAAGGTCATCGTCATCTCTAAAGATGAAATGAATGAACGCATATCTCAAGAAATGTAGAGTTGATTTTTTGATCCATATCTGTTCACATGAATGGGAATAGGAACAACAAGTTTAGGAGCGTGAAGCTTTCTGTTTCCATGAGCTTGAGGTCCGCCGAGAGTCCTTACTCTCTTCCATTTCGCTCGTCTGTTCTGAAACCAAATTTTCACTTGAACCTCGCTGAGTTTTAAAGTTCTTGCAATGTGTGATCTCTCTTCCAGTGAAAGGTACTTTTTGGTGTGAAATTCTCGTTCAAGTTCTAACAGTTGTTGGCTTGTAAAAGCCGTTCTTTTCCGTCTGGATTTGGTTCCTCCCTCAGAGTCTGAATTTTGGTCTTCTTGTTCGTCCTCATCACTCCCAGTTGGTGAATTTGGACGAGCTTTGCCACTAAAGCCTAGTAGAGGAAAATGGGCATCAAATAGATAATAAAAGCAGTACATTTAACTTAATCAGTAATTGTAAATTTCCTAACACAGAAGCTTTATTGACCACGCAGTAAACGAGGAAAGAACCGGCACATGAACATCATAGGAGGACCAAAACTTCCATAAGGTCTGTAAGAACATAGCTTTTATAATTAGAATAAATGCAGTAAAAATTTCCTTTAGATAAATGTTGAATAACGCTGGATACCTCTCCTAAAAATTAAGTTGTTAAGAGCAATTCCAGCGTGAAGCAGTTTCCAACACATTCCTCTCTGGATATTGAATCCAATTACTACAGCAACATATAGAACAGAACACTCACTTGTTGGCGAGGAGGGGAAATGATCCATTACGTTCTCTCTACGAAAATGTTTGTCCAATTTTTCTTCCTCCATTTGAAATACAGAGACTGTCCTGTCCGAATAGATCCCATCGCCCCGCGGTGTGAGCTCAACCAAATTCTGCATGGCACTCAGTGGTCCGCGGCTTAAAATTCCTTGGCTGTCATAATTTTCTTCCCCTGTTTGCTTCGGAGGATCTCTTCTGGAAATAATCGATTCAATAGAGAAAGAAATCGAATTTTGCATTGTAAGTCGCCCACGTCTTCTTTGTGTTAATACAAGAGCGAACACACATTAGTGACTGGTGGAGTTCGTATTGTTTCTTATCGGATTACGCTCTCTCTGCTAGCAGACGTTACTAATTACAGGGGCTGAGATTTTTTTACGTCAGCCGGACACGTCCCATTGGTTGTTAAGTTGTCAACTGACAGGCGTGAAGAATAAACCGAGCACAAGGGCAAAAATCCTTAATACTTTCAATTCAGTCAAACTAATCAATGTATAATGAAACTTGATTTTACTTCATTGTGTTAAAAATTATTAAATGCTACAAGATATTTTCATTTCTTAATTGCCCGGGCGGTATTTTTTTTAAAAGAATTTTGCCGTTTGAACGACACGCTAATTACTCGTAGTGTGAAGACAAACAGATCCTGAGTTTCAGAATAATTCATTCAGATGCTGCGAAGTACACAGCACCCACACAGTTGAGCTTTTCCGCATCTATGACCTGACCTCGCTCTCTGATCACCCTAAATCATCGCTCCTACCATTAAGTAGTCGCGTATCAAGACTGAAAAATACTCTTTTTGGTTCTCTATCTTCAAGTTTGAAGCTTTTTTCAACCGGTTTGCCTCAATTTTTTTGCTTGTGATCTACTCGCGGTTGTTACCTAGTAAAAGGTTTACGTAACTGTCGACTTTGACGCCTTAGACTTTCTTTCCGTTGACACCTTGTACAAACTTCCGAGGTGGAACAGGCTAAAATAATGATGTATTATTTCATCAGAAGAAGACAGATATGATTTCAATTGCCTCGGTGGTCTTTTTAAGAATAAGTGCAAATCATTAAGAGTCTGTCTTCTCTTTCCTTCCGCAGACAGGTGGCCATTTCTATGTCTTCTATGGTAAATGGATACAACATCAATAACAATACCAACTTAACATAAGAATGTAACTGGACCGACCGAAGACAGAGCTCGAAATACTGTTGGTTCAGTTTAACAAGTCTCGAACTTGCAAGAGGGCCAAGAACGCGTGAAGAGGAAGTTATTTGAAACGACTGCTAATCAAGGTGATATCACCATGTTTGTCTGGAATACAGTGCTGTAATCCAAATATATCTTACTCACTTTCAGAAATCCCATAACTACTTTAATATAATAAAGTTAAACGCAAAGGTAAACAAGATGCAATCGAAACCCTTCAAAACCCGAAACCAAAAGCCTTCAAACTGACCAAACCGACCATCCAAGCCCTTCAGTTGTTGCCACTAAAAGTGTGAAAAGTTATTCAGTGAGAGGCGCCTTCGGGTCTATCAGCCTGTACACAAAGGACTAAATCTGATCAGATTAACTGGTTACGTGCTGATTTTTTTGGTAATTACCACAACTGATGACATTATTCATTAAATTGTCGTGTGTCCTCAACAGACGATGCCGACTTCGTCCTTGTGATAATCTCTTAAGCTGTTCCAGACCAAACAACTATGCATTATGCATTTGCTAGACTATAATGAGTTCTGTTGGTTTGTTCTGTTCAAACATTAATTGTTTGCAATAATGCTAACAATAATATTAATGATCATAGTAGTGGTCATAATAAAAATAATAATGATATTGATAATGATGATGACTGTTGCTAAGCCTGGCACCGAAGGAGATAACCTTTGGCTAATGATCCGGTCTAAACCGGTCTAAGGGTGAATGATAATCAAACATCCGTATGTTAGTGCAAGATACTATATATAGCATGCGCGAAAAGGTTCATTGCAGGAACAACATAACACAAACGCGGGTATTTGAGTAACAAGCGGACCCAATACGCGTGCGCTATAAACATGTCTGCAAATTTGTTAAACTGAGTTAGTGTGCAGCCTAATGCGGGGCGCCTGCTCCAGTAAGTTGCACCCCACACGTGCGTGATGTTATGTGCAGTTAGCTAACGAACAAGCTCTTTTCAAGTATCTCGTGGCTCTCTAGAAGTCTAAGGACTCGACTCTCACAGATTTCGCGAGAGGCCCGTGAGGTATACTTTCAGCAGTGACAGTTAGAGTCTACTCGCAGGTTAATATGTAGATATAACATACATACACTCTCGTGTATGTTGTATTTGTACCATGGCATTTACAAAGAATCCAAATAGCTTCCTGTTGGTAGGAATTTGTGGAAGCAGTGATGGCATTAGTTGAGTTCATTGCTGAGATTTCAATTTTGTATTTTGACTTTTCCGTAATTAGAATTAACCCAGAGGTCGCACTCTTGGAAGGAAAAAATGTGTTCAATTTTTCCTACTGCCTCTTTTCCTTTTCCTTAAGGGGGAGGCGGAGGTAGGTCAGGCAAGTCTATAACTTGACTGAATTTGTTCAGAATTGGGTGCAAATATCATTGACTAATAACCATGGTTGACTCCTTTTCGTTATTGACGGATTTGCACATGTGCAAAAAAATAATGTTTTCCCCTTATTCTTGATTTCAGTGTAATATTTGGTAAGCACTGATCACTTTTTCTCTTTGAAAATAATTTTTAGCTTTATCTCGGAAACAGACGATCTAAAAATTTTCACTTCGCGTTTTGGGCACTTTTCCCGATTCTCAAAGAATGTGGATTGATGCGAAGGCATGTTTGATTCACATGTAGAATATCTTAAATCTTGGATGTAGATGCTTTCCCGTAGAGGGACTATCACAAAGGGCACTAGCCATTCAGAATGGCATCAAGGTGCATCTAGAACCTCGAAACGATATAACATCTTCTACTACCGGGACATCAAGTCTGTTCAAAATTCTGTTCCTCACTTTGTCTTCAAAACTAAGAAATTTGATCGCATTACTCCTACCTAGCTTCCCGTCAGGTGTCGTATTGTTTCTTAAGATTTTTCTTTTAGTTTACAAATCTTTTAACGCCATGATCCCATTGTATTTGTGAGAACTTTTAGCTTATCGCAAGAGTTCGTTTTCACTTCGATCTACTTGCAACAATGACCTCAATGAACCATCTTCGAGAACCCGTACTTATGGTAATCGGTCCTTCGCTGTGTCTGCCTCAAGAATGTGGAACTTATTGCCGCCTTTTATTCGTAGAAGTTCATCAATTCCATTTTTAAAAGAAACTTTGAAAACTGGCCTTTTTGAAAAGTTTCTCAAAGAACATTTTAAAACTTTTTTTTCTGCCATTATTGTAAAGTGCCACGGACAATTTTTTATGAGTTGTACGCTCTAGAAGCACTCCATTATTATTATTAATATCATTATTATCCCAAGTTCGTCAGCTGTCAGAGACTTCCACATTCGCCTATTCTCAACGGGAATTTTGTCGTCGGTGTATCCTTTATTTTAACTTGATGTTTAGCAAGAAGGGTGGTACTTCGTTTCTGTTTTCAGCGGATAACAATTTCTGAAAAATCTTTAATGCAGTACGTGGTACGCTGTGCAATTTGGTACAGTCGTCAATTCTGCACGCACGCAGAAGAAGCTGGTGAAACATCAAGTGGAGAAACTCTCGTCAACGTCAACTTAAGTCCATCTGTCAGTCCGCAAGTTCATGAGTTGTTGCACTGCGTATTTCCATACTTATGGTAGCCCATGAAATAAGATAAGATCTCTTACCTTATTAATTCTGTGAGCACAAGCCGCACCCACTATGTGTTCTTGGTTAATGTTGACACGAAACGAACAAAATCAATAAAGCTACTATGAATAAATCTCTGAAAATGAATTAATAAGTTGTCAGTAATCGGATCCCTGTGTTTCCGCAAACAGCTCTGGGGTCGCCACAGGGCAAACATTTCAAGTTGCTAGAAAGAAATGAATGGCGAAAGGTTGTTTGGACGTCCAAAGAAATCGATTTTGGAGAGAGGTCAACGTTAGCGTTTGATCGAATGGATTTCGTTTCGAACTGATTCCACTGTTCAATTGAAAACAAAGTCATAAACTACCGGTAATCGTACATACTTACTTGAACTAAACTTGGAAAACGAACGTGCAATTTTGTAACGAACGTTATGATATTGTGAGGTATACATGTGATTAAAGGGAAAATACTGCTTTTCGCATGTAAGCCGAGAAAACTGTGTGCACCCTTAAGTTGTTTTCTAATTTGGTCAATCAAATCACGTGACTTACCATTTCACTAAATGACGTCACGGTATCCATATCGATATCGAAGAAAATCGTTAGTATCGTACTTGGTATCGTATCGATTCGGAAAAACTGAGCATCTGATTGGCTGAAATGTGTGGTGGCCGGTTTACATTATCAATATTGTCATCATTCTATTGTCTCGGTAACCAATATGACCGCCGTGAAGTCATGCAACGATTAACTCGATCGATCGAAGAAGCTTGCGGAATGTAAAAATCTTGCCACAATGCTACTGGTACTTTCAATTAATGAAAGTTAATTAAGATGACTTTCTTAAGCGAAGGGAAGCGAGATAAAATTCTGAAACGAGATCTTCAGACCGTTTAGACTTTCGAAATTTCTAGAAAACTATAGCTAGGGGAACGTAATTGATGTTTATTAAAGGTGAGCTTTAAGAAAAGGAAAATTTTAATAATCAGGTTCGATTTCCGCCGTTTTCTTGAATCCGGGGAGGAACGCAAGCCTCGTTAATGGTCAATATTCAGTGCCAGACAATCGTAGAAATAGAGTAAACCAGTTATCCTACGCACCTTATTGTCCTACGATCTCGCATTAAGGGTCCAACTTGATGGTCAAATCGAGTCCTAAAACCACTTACAAGTGGACCCTTCACTTATTGATAGGGGACCACTCATTATTTATCACCTTTTGGGGGGAGGGGGAGGGGAGGGTTCAAAGGATATTGGGGAATCACGAGAGGCGAGATTAGTCGCCATTGACAGAATATAAAGTGGGGGAAGGGAGGGTATGGAAATTTGATTGTTTCTTTTTACCTCATTCACAACCTCTCTTCAACTCTATTCCCTCTTTTAGGAGCCTGGTTACGCTGATTACTGTTTTCTGATGGAGTTAGTTATTCCTATTGCATTGACTGAATGTAGAAAACATGCATTTAAAGCTGAAATTTAATTTGAACACGCTCGGTTGTCGTAAAGTTAAAAAGGGAACCGCTTGCTGTTCTACTTATGTCAAACTTTTATACAATTCCCAGGGAAAACTAGTGACAAAACTAGAACGGAAAACGAGATTGATGAAAATTTTGTTTATACCAATTTGGATTAACAAAGTACAGTTAATTTTGTAGTAGATGATGACACATCTGTAGTAGTTGTTAACATCCGTGAAAAAGCTCTTTTATAGGGCAATAAGTTCTAGGCTGTACTGCCGGCATAGATTTTTGATATTAGTATAAGTATTTTTCGCATAGACACCATAGGAGAGGGGATATGAAAATTACAACTACTAATGGAGTGGGAGGGCGTTATCGAAATACTGTAGCGATAGCCTTACAGGGGATGAAACCAATGTCCTCTGACTTTCCAGGCAATCAATAATGACTGGTCTTAAAGAATGCAAATATAACCAAAATAATAATGATTAATTTGGCAAATTAGGAACAGAGAATACAAGCTAAAGTCTTTTAAAAGATTTAACTGAATCGTCAGAAAGTTAGGTTAGATAATGGACTCCTACATAAAAGTTAGTAAAGATGAAGTACAGGATGATAGAAGGCCATGATTACAAACTGAAAGTTCTTCACTTAATTCCCAATGCGTTAATCGCAAGTCAGATTTGAGAAAGACGGTCAGGTGTCTTTTGGTGTGTTAAAAACTTTCTTAGTGAAATGATAAATTCTAAAAATATTTTAAATCAAAGTTAGTTCTCCATTTTAACGAATCAGAATATAATTTGTTTTAAAGCAGCCATTTGATACTAATCTAATATACGTTGAATATCCCTCCTTCCTTCCTTTACTCTTTGAATTTCATCGCTAGATTTACTGATGTTCCACACAGAAGAGTAGTTTGGATGTAATAATGGGTTAAGCGTTACTAGAATAGAATGTGTTGCGGTTCACTTCATTTTGGTCAACAATTCGTTGACGCTCTCTCACGTTCACTTTTATGTGGTGAAAAACATAATTGATTATATTAAAAGACCTTAAAATAGAAGATCAAAATAAATTTCAAAAAAAATTTCCTACCTTGGGTGTGGGAAAAAAACTCAACATCGACAGATGAATAGCTGTTTTTCATTTAAGCGAGGAAACCTCTCAAGAGGAGGAGCGGTATTTCTGCAATTGATCTGGTTCGATTCTAATTCTTCATTTAATTTTAGAACGATTCCTAAGCCGATTGTTTCGTTGATTGTCATAAAAAATAGTAAACAGTGTTACTTCAGTACGCAAGCTTATATTGGTAATCCAACAATTTCGTGTCTTGTTTTCCGCCGTCCAAAGATTGAATGCATGAATGCACTCAGCAGTGATGCAAAAGTTATGTAATGATTTTACAATGCTTTAGACTAGTCAAAAGAAAGAACAGGCAGATTTTCTCTTCTCGACATTGCTGAAGACTTTTTCAATTGTGTCAGTGATGGAAAAAGGAATCAGCAAATCACGGTACATTACTCCGTTTCCTTTTTTGGTTTTTGTTTGTTTTTATTCCAGTTATTCGGCTCGATACAACGTTTATGTATCGTTGAGCTGCTTGGGCGACATTGTGCGCTAATCTAAAGTAAATAACAGTAGTACACTGTATTATAGAGGAAATTGCATTGAAGTGAGACTCGGTTTAACAATGGACCGGACTCATGTATATCAACTGTGAATAGGCACATGTTTGACATAAAATATAAATCGTATCAGATCATAGATCGTACAGAACGGGGTCACGTCTCACATGTAACGCTAGAAACCGTGCAAAATATTGCTTTCTTTCACGGAGTCACATCTCCTATGGAGCGAGCGAGGAATGTGATCGGTGCAAAGCGGAATTTAGCAAAAACAGATGTATCTGACAAGGATTAATCATTCATTTCCAAGGATGTTTGCAAAGTTCTAGTTTAACAAAAGAGTTAGACTGAACATTAGTAGATCATAGCCACTTTTATTCTGTCTTTAAGAATTTTTTATAAAACATTATCTTCATCAATTCGGTCAGTTGTCCATTCACGACCGGCCAAAAGGTTCCCTTGGCTTTCATTTCAAACCTTATTTAGTTATAGTTTTCTGCAGGGTGGACTGAAAGGTTACAAAGCGGGGACCAAGGATGTCCACTCGTGTTGAGAGTGTAAATCAGTAAAGGAAATCCTCCTTACGAGGATATTGATTTCTTGAGGCGTCACAAATGTGAGAAATTTTCCTGTGAAGCATCTGATGCAGTTTGGGGTAGAACTGCGTGTCTTGAATTACTCTATTTCTAAATCTTCTACAATCGTGGTTTGCATACAAATCTTCTCGAACTGACTGAAGTCTAACTCTTGGTTTTAGACATAGGTTTTGATCTAGTGTAAACTTAGCCCATGTTTAGTCTTCCTTCCGGATTACTGCAGAAAACACAAGTTCGTGATGGAATGTTTTATTGTTCTTTCCAACAGTTGTTTTCATAGTTGCATGGGTAAAATGACCAAAAGAAAAACAGTAACGCCTGAAGAGCCGTTTGTAATAAGTTGTACAACGTTGATCTATGTAATTTTAATGTATTTCCTGATAGTTTTAGATTAGAAATCACTAGTTTCATACCAGTTTATGGGTTTGACTGCGATTGAAAAGTTAACTCAAGTTGAATACCAAAAATGAAGAAGTCATGTGGCTAAACATGTTTGAACAAATCTGCTGTTATATCAAAATTAAACTGCGAGTTTCGAGCCTTAAGAAGTGGCTTCTTTTGATTGACGAGTCAATGGTTCACATCTAACTTAATTTTTCACCTTTTCATTTTTACTTACTTATTTACTGTAGGGGCAATGTAACTTTAAAGCTACAAATTGTTGGTTTGGAAGAAATAATGAAAGTGATCTTACAAAGCAGTACAATTTCACACTACGCCTCGAAGGTTAAATAATAGAAAGACGAATACCGTTTTTGCCAGCCCTAAGTTAGTTTGACTCATAGTTTTACTCGTCATTATTCCTGAAATGAACGACATAATTCAGTCTTTAACAAATAATTGGATGACTGAAAGGAATAATCAAGTGAAAATATGTTAATGTGATCGATCGAAGAGTATCCCATAGTTAGAATGCAATTTTACATTCAGAGAGGGAGGTAAAAGGTACAGTCCCCATGCAACAGCCAATTTTCGAGAGCAGTAGAGCTACCTGCCACTTGTGACGCAAATCAAACTCTTACCTCTGGGCCATTTCGGTTTAAGGACAAGGAGGGTAGATATCACAGAACAAAGGTACTTCCTTCCGGCCTTATTTCAAACGAAAACACTCGATCAAAGTTCGTGATGGAATGCTTTTACTTGGCAGAGAGATTTTAAATTCCATTCTATCAACTGCAAACAATTACTAAAACAATAGGAGGTGTGTCACCGCAGGGAAATGTACACAGTACTGGTTGGAGAATAACTAGAAATGAAATACAAACCAGACGTAAGGAACTGGTTTGTTTTTACCTTGACAAAGATTTAAAAACGTTCGTGCTGATTGTCACAAAGAATGACACGCCCACATGTTCCCGTCATCGGTACGGCAGACACCGCTAGTTGATGTTAAGTCCTTTATACCCCAATATCAGATATCTTTTTTCTCATATCCTGTAGTCTAGAGGGAAGTTGCGCCTGAAGATAACTCAATTTAAGTTGTCTTTTCTCAAACATGAGAATAACATTGGATAAGTAGCACAATACTGGAATTTTGCTCTATAGTATGTATAATCAGTTTAATATTTCTAAAAGTTTAAATACTATACATCCAACATTCCTGATTTTCTATAGTTTTGGTTTTCGGTTGAGACAAATTTATCAAATGGTGGCGCGGTGTCACCTCAGACACTCAATCGTGGTGGGTATGGCATGTACCATCTCTTGTTTTTATGTCTGCAAGTCTGAGGCGCCCGTGTATTAGGAAGAACAACGCGTTTTGTATGTGTGGTGTTTTTTTTCCGCAGGTTCCTACTCGTTGCAGTTCGATCAATAGATCATTCGGATCCTGTGCTTACGACAAGGGGCTCCTTAACGTGAACCCGAGAGGGTTTTTTTTTTAAATTTTGTAAGAGCAAATTGGAATATTAGCAACTAAAAGTGACTCCACTCTGATTTTCAAAGTCATTCTCAACCCCTCCCCAGGCACTTAGTAAAATTTTCTGGAGGATGTCGTTCAAATTACTACGATCAAAGGGTGGTCGTGATACTCAGAGTTCATGCTGAGAACTAAACAAGATGCCGCTGCTCCAAAACGGCGGGGAAGCCGTGAGCCGAACGGTGCTTTGCATGATCTTAAGTATTGCCATAAATTTCATTGTGCATTTATCCATCGTAACCCTTCCTGCTTTTTAGCACTTTGTTTTCTTTGGAAAATGATCTTAGTCAAATAAAATAAGGTTGACCTACAATTGTGGACTTAAATGACTGACTATTCGTTTCCGAATTGGATCGCACAATGTTATGTGCGCAATCTAAGATTGAAAAATTACAGATTAATCTGTCTCTGCATCGAATACCTTTTCAAATGCTTTGCAAATTATGATTTCCCGTCCGGAAAGTGGCAGAAATTTAAGTTTAACTGTGCTACTGTTTCCTCGCAAAGATGTGCCCCTCAGCACGAAAGTGTGGCAATGCTAGTTTGTATTTATTTCTGTCTTAAGTCGCACCACTTAACTTATACCACTTTTCTCCCTCTTACTAAAACTAGTCATTTCTCACTGCGCTGTGTGACTTCTAAAGTTTGTCCCAACAAGCGATGAAAGACTTTTCCGACGAAAGCACGGGAGTTCAAAGGGAGTGTAAATGTCTGCTTCCTGACCGCAACCTATTTACAGTATCTCAACGAGCCAATTAAGTTACAGTACTCCAGAGTCATAATTAGCCGGTTATCAAAGCGCGAGACTGGAGTCTCCAAACTAACTTATATTGGTGCCAAGCAGCCGAGAAGTTGACTGCTTGTAAGAAATTTACCTGGGAAGGGACATAATCAGTTGAGGCAATATGTCTTCTAGAGTGAAATATGGCTCGGCTTTTTCCCCTGTCATCCCTTCTAAATCCGTCTTAAATCATCCTTTCTCCATTAAAAACCTGCTCAGTCTCTGCGACGACCGACGAGGTGAAGACAACGAACATAATAAAAGATTCGCCAATCTTTCCCCTGCCAGCGAAAACACGGCAAGGAAAACACGCCCCGTGAAAGAGGGCACAGGTTTGAGTGCAGCACAAGGTAACTTCGATCTAAACAGTGTCTGGCCGGCATGGGTTTATGCTACGAGATATTCGAGGCACGGTATCCCTCCAGGTTAGTTATAATATAAATTAGATTAAAAGATATGACGAAGCCTTGAAGCTACGTTATACATAAGTAAAGCGGTGCAACATTTTCTACCTTAGCAGACTCCCATCGGAACTGCAATAAATCATGTATGACCCGTCTCAACGTGATACATTAAATAGCACCTTCTTGGAGAGCATAACTTTTCACTTCATAAACAGCTATCCAGCGTGCGATTTCTGAACTTGAATTAAATTTAAAAAAACATATCTGTGAAACGTATTCTTTCCCCAATTTATGTTTCAATCGTGCAAAGGTTAACTTCTTAGGGTAATGCTCTTTTAAATAAATACGCTAAAAAGGGCCTGCACATCTAATACACCAAACAATAATACTCGCAATGAAATATAAATTTATGTGGCTTGCAAACCTTTAGCTTAGGCCGTAACATTTTGTATAATGTTTGCGTCAGAATTTCAAAATACACACCAAAGGAGGTGAACAATCAGAGATGTGTCTTTTAATATAATACTAACAACAGGCCAATATCGTATAATTATTTTTTTTGAATGGTGAAGTGTAACATTTATCTATTCGAAGAGGAACTCCGTGAACCACTACATATTCAATGGGTAATTAGAAGGGGTGTTTACCGACCTTTTAATTGCTCGGAATCAGAACAGGAAAAGACATAAAACGAAATTTCATCAGATTTTACAGCTGCCGGTTTCCCATGATCTGATTCTTTGGCGTTGTTTCTGTAGACATTTTTTGGGAGCTTTTCAAAGTGGTAAAAAACCGTCGACTGCATTAGTCATCACAATTGTTTAGATGTATCAAAGAAGTTGCGAAAACGACCTCAAAGGTGCTAACTAAGTTAGCCAAACATGATTAGCGATGGCTAAAATTATCAATCACTTTCGGAAATATTTGGAAAGTTCAAACTGATTTCCTGAAGCGTAAAATTGAAGCTTAAGTGGACCGAATATGAGAGGACGCTAGCGGATGTGCTATATTTATTGGCTAAGAGTAACCTATAAGCATTTCCGCTGGACTCGTGTGTTCCCCACGCACACGCATACGAGCAATACGTGCAATGGTAAACATCTCCACTTTTATAAAAATACAATGGAACTTCGGAAGCTGGCACTTTTGGCACAATCTGACGTGCAATTTACTGACGTGCCTGAATAAACGGAATCCTTTCAAAATGCATTCAATTCCTCTGATTCACAGAAACCATTGTGATATTGATAGATTTGTCAGACTGAAAAAATGATCATTTTACCGTGACCTCTGATACAGGTGGAAATTGACATTGTTATATCTCACCAAGAGATTCTGGAAAATTTACGTCGGTAGCCGATGAGGAACACACATTACACTCAAGCACTGATTTAACAGCTCTGGTTCGTTGTCAGGCTTTGGAAAAAACTGCGACGGACATGAAGGTCATGAAGAGCAAAAAAAATGCAAGGAAAAGTTATGCTGATAACTCCCCAATCTTATATCTGATTTCTCAGTAAATGGGTACTTTCAGCTCTGAATGCGTCCTCTTCACGAACTGGAGAAATGCAGAAAATTGAGTTTGCAAACTCCTATGTTCATTTGCAGTAACCTGCACATATTGCAGTCTTTTGGGCTTAGTTGGTTATTACTTTTATTTTTCTTTTTTAAGCTCAAATATTAACTATTACGGTTAAAGACCTATTATGTTATCAACTGATTTAACTTACAGCAAACTATGCAAACCCACGAAGGCCTCGCAAACCTATCAAGAGACAGAAGCAACGGCCTCTTTTCTCGCCAGAACAGCTCCAAAAACTCGAAGAAGAGTTTGTCAACGAAAAATACATCTCCAAGTCTCGACGGTGTAAACTAGCCGCAGAAATAAGCCTTACTGAAGCGCAAGTCAGAACATGGTTTCAAAACAGACGAACAAGATGGCGTAAAGAAGTACATGAAGAGGACGACGATCCCAGCTGGACCACGCACACTGGAATGGCAAAATATGACGCTAGTGTCTTAACTGCTAACTGTATGATAGTACGAGGATATTGCTCATCTTGAAACTGTGACTTCCACACAGATGCATTTACCCTCATGATTTTAAAGTCCTGTTAGTCCTGACAATAACACTCGTGCAGTGCAGTAAACTGAGTAAGAAGAATATTTGTCATCAATAAAATACATGGCAAACCAAGGATTTCCAGGCAAAATGAAAGATAGAAGACAAAATTATTCGACAGATTATGCGTGTATTTTCGGAGTTTTTGAGCAAATGAAAAATCAGCTTATAAAATTAACTGATGCATTTTAGATCGGTAAGGAAATTTCCAGAATGGGAAATTAGATTGGCAGCCGTGATCACCATGGAAAGCTGATTATCCAGGGCTGCTGGTTAAAAATACGAGGCCTTGTACACGTATTTCAAGGAGGCGAGTATATTCACTGTGGCCGTTTTAATGATGAAAGTTACATTTTTTGTCACAGGACTCGGCTATAAAACTGAAGTGCGGAAAAGCACAATCTTAGGGAGTTCGCATCGCACCATCGATGATTTGTTTCACTCGAGTTAGTTCTTCTACCACGGTGTTATTTCCAGACCAATTGCTTGTCAGGTTAGAGCGTGTCATTTCGGTGAATTTTGTACATTTTAATACCTACATAAAATTTTTTTGTGAACGCACACTCTTAAAGAGGCGGTGTTGCGTTCCCAAGAAGGCTCTTGTGCAACTTCACCAACTCAAAAATCTTGCTTAACCAACTCTTGTTCTTCTAAAATTTAATTATAAGCAAAAAATTTTGGTTGGCAATTTTAAAAGACATTATTTTTAAAGGATGTTAATGTGTAAGAGTGTACGTGTTATCAATCGTGTTCTCCACATGATGGTAACCTTGCCTGTGTAGATTATCTATGTACGTTCGAAATTTCAACGTTACAACCAGACCTATTATTTATTTCTTAGTTCATAAAAAAATTATGCGTCAAGCAGATTAATAAAATCAGTCGTTTAACCAACTGAATTGAGTTTTTACTCATTCCCTCAAAGACCACCTGGACTCGATATGCTGATAACCCCCATTATTTACCATTCTAAAGTGTATTCCATTATTATTTTCGGGAGATTATTACCGTGAGCTTTTATTCATCAGATTCGGAAGTTCAAAATCAAATCCTCAGAGAAAGATGAAGCGAGAGAAAGACGTGGTCAATACTTACTTTCCTTTACAATTTTAAAAAGGCAGTGTATTACACTGATTTCATCATTTCCTTACCATGCAGTGGTATACTTTGTTTCCAAGTATTATGGTCATAACCGTACTCTGTTTCCCTTCCTTACCGAGAAGAAAAGGTACGTACTACTTCGGTTTAACGAGCGAAAGCAATACACTGGCCACGTACACGATCTTTTTTTGTTTGAAACGATTCATAAATCGTGTAAGCAGCAGCCATGCACAGGTTTCTAGCCAAGAATCGCTGTTGTATGCATCGTGAAATGAGTATGTATCCTTTGTTAGCCTCTGCATGCCGAACTAGCTTTCTAGGAAAATGTGCTTCACTCATTCGCTTGTAAAAAGGAAAAATGTCATTTCATCAGAAAATTTGATTCATCACATTCTCGACTGGTATATTAATAGGCCGGAGAATATTGTCTAAGTGAAAGTGTTAATCCGTTCCTAACCTACAAACGTTTATAGACACTTGAGTCAACAAAGAGAATACCAAGGGAGATTAAAGCATGTTGACTCAACAACACTAGGATGTCCTTGGATTATTGCGAGCTTTTTTAGTACGAGGTAGGAAGGCCAAAATATGTCATAAGTGTTAATTGAGGATACTGTGAATAAGAAAATACTAATAGTATGTTCATTCACTTTCTTTCCGCGGCGCGGGTGAGTTCCTGATCGGCTTAAATCTCATCGTCTGGTCGGTAAAGATCTGTTCTTCAACACTCCCACTAGCTCTTCTTGTAGAGAGAACACTGGAGGTGTTACTTTAAAATCAATTGAATTGTTACCTGCCATATTTTTGTAAGATCATCGTTCCCTAATGGCGCTTAAAGATTCCTAGTCAGTTGTGAAGGCGCCGGAGTGAAATCCAAATGTCTATTCTACATAGTTTTATTTCCCGCCTTTAACAAGATCTTGTTCAATGTTACCGTGAGTTCACGGTGTTACCGGTTCTTATCAATAGAAAGAAACGTAAAAAGCTTTGAAGTTTCTCCCAAGAGTTCTAGAAGTAAGAAATACCGAAATCGCGTCTATCTAGGACGAACGAGATGGTGTAAAGAAGGAATTGTGGATGATCTCTGCTGAACCTCGCACACGTGGAATGGCAGTGTATGACCCTGTGCTAATGCTACTTTTATGATAGTTCGTGACTGAAAACAAAGTGTCTTTGAGGAATATTTTACCTACTATTACATTACGGTACTAGGAATATATGCATCTATTAGTGGTTCGGGGATTTTCGTCTCTCAAATTCAAATTTTCAAATTTGAAAGACTAATGACTGACTAACCACCGGAGTCTAACCTCCAGACAGATCCAGGTTATCCAAGTTTTGGCGACCCAAAGCTGAGGGAGCCGTACGCACGATTGTTTAGTGGTCTGAGCACAAACAAAAGGACTTCCCAGACATGAGTGATCCCAGCAGGGTGCAGGGTGTTTTAATGCATAGGCTAACATTCCTTACGAGTTCACAGTCGCTCTTTTGGCACAACATATCGGGCTGTGATAACAGCAATCACGAGCCGGGGTAGCCAGAATTCGTTTAGCGTCTGCTTGTGACAAATGTGTACCATATTTCCTAGTGCTTTCGATTATGAGTCAACATACCAACCAAAACTAACCCTCAGTTTATATATACACGTTCTGACATTAATTGGTCTGATTACCTTGATCGTATCTAGATCACTTCAACTCATCTTGGACCAGCTTATTAGTTGTAGGTATATAATAAGTTATAAATCTAACTTTGAAACCGTAAGGCCTCTCATTTGAGATCATTCTTTAACTTAAAGCAAGGATATATAATGAAAGTTGCTCAACAAAGTATTATAAAGTAAGTTATCCTGGATCGCAGTATTCCTGTCTGTAATTGAACATGCAACTGAAACGAATAAAGTGAGCTGAATTAAAACTTGGAGAACCTGACATGGAATTAAGTATCAGACTTTATATTTTGACTTGCTTACAACTAGTATAACAGCTGAGTCATGTAGTGAAAATGAAAATGATGGCCGAACTTCTCCAAGTTTTACTTTCATTCACAACACTTTTGTTATCAGTTTGTTATCAGTTCACTGAGTGCGCGACAAAAAAGATGAAACTATTAGCAGCCGAGGCAAAGGAATCGACTTAATTTCAGCTGCTAAGTTCTGTCTAATTTTTCATGAAAAACGTTGCGCTTCCTTAAATCTCCAATGTCAGGCGACGGTGTTAACCTCACCCTACCCCTCTCAAGCCCCTCCCCCCCCACCTGACGAAAGCATTTGATCATGTTGACCGTGAAAATACGCCACATTCGATGGTGTCGCTTTTCACACATCGCATCCGGCGAAGGTTCAATATTTCTTTATCCATTTAAGATCATTGAAGGTCCATGCTCCGAATCAGTCACAAAACCTATTTCACTATTACTACTTCCTCTCCTTCATTTGCTTACAAACCAGAAGTGTTGCTCTAGAAATAAATTGACAGACATGACAATTACACTTAACTTTTGAGATGCTCTTTTTCGTTTTTTTTTATCCCTTTCCTTTATCTGAGTTAAAATTTGTTCTTAAGAGAAACTACAAACGTATGATAAGAACGTGCGGAACATATCCTTCGAAGTCAAAATTGATTAAGTAAACTATATTTAGAATGCAAACGAAACCTATCAAAATAAACCAAACTTTAACAAAGGAACAAATGTCTGTTTCAAATATATCTAATGAGTGTGCCCAACGGGAAACCCGCGGCTTTCAAGGTCAAAATACGGCAGATGGCACGTGCACCACCGAATATAAACGACAGCCCCATTGGAGTTTGTCTCTAAACCAAATAGCACGTTTGTCAAATGGGTGCCAATACATCACCACGTAATTGAAGGGTACGAGATAATCAATCGTTTTCTCATCTGCAATTAATAAAGCGAACTACGTAAGGGTTAAGGTGGCAAGTGAGTTTTTTTTACAAAGAAAACCTTAAAAAAACAGCGGAAAGTTGTAAAATATTTACGTTGGGGTAAAATTAATACGATTCCGGTGCTCGCACTGGTTTCGCAATAGTATCTCCTGTCGATGAACAAGTGGAGATAACGTTGTTTTGTGAGGGAATTTGATCTTGCGGATTTGATCATATCAGAACATATTATTTTGAGAGGTCATAAAGCTACCTTTTAATCGGTTATGGCGGTGGATATCAGATTGCCTTTAATATAGATTCCCGTTGCTCCCGATCCCTCAGAATTATCATTTTCGGTCCCTCCACTGCCTCACGAGATACATTGTTAACTATATAGATTTCTTGAAGGAAAGCTTTTTGGTACGTTCATGAGCCCTTAGCGTTTTTTGTGTTAAGTTTTTCAACGGATCTAAATCGTGGGGCATTTCAGTTTTCACGTACGGCCGAAGTCATCTGATGGGGGGCTAAGTCTAGTGGGTATTATGTTAAGCGCATGTGCAAACAAAATGGCCGATGATACTAACTGTAATCCGTGTCCACGTAAATTTAGTGTGATTTAGCTGCATATCTTAGATCGGTTTAAGATCTTCCAAAAACGAGCATTTGAATAATGTCACTTGATCATAATCCCCAATGTTCTGCCTGCAAAATAGCGAATTCTTTGATGTGGAGGAGAGGGTCTAATGGCGAAATCCTTTGTAACAGCTGCCATTTGAAGCGAGTTAATTCTAGCGTTCGTGCTCAGCGACAAAGCTCTAAGGAGAGCAAAAAGCTCATTGCAAGGATTAAGGCAGGAACACGAAAAGGTTGGAATGGAAAGTCAGGGGAAAGATCAAGAGGTCGCCGTTCCTTGCAAAAGATGAAACGAAAGGTAAATTTAAGTAAATGTTATATTTTACCTCGGTACATACAACATGAACATTAAATTATTTTATTGTAAACTGCCAAATTTATTTCCTGAGGCTTTTTTTTTCATACAAAATGTTTACTACTCTACTGAGGTCCTGAAAGAGAGAGGTGACCATAAACTACTCGATGAAAAGGGTCTGTATTGATCACTAACAACAAATTAATGAGAAATTTCACGTTGGCCTCGAAGGATAGAAAAAAAATGTACATTAAGACAATAAGTATAGTGTAAAACCCAAACGACCACTTTTTCGATTTTTTTTTTCCAAAATGCGCCCAGACTTTCAACTTCCATGCAATAGACTTACAATTTTTACGTGGCTGTAAGGATAAATATCTAGCGAGTTTTGAAGGGACAGGTTACTCCTGTGAGGAAGTCCAACTCCGTTTTTTTAATTCTTGCGTGAATGTGAGGAACCGATATATTGACTCAAATTCTTAACTGAAATCCAAATATCTCTGCAATTACTCTTTTAGTCGTTTTTAGACAAAACTGTCTTTGCAAACTTTTAGGACTTGTCCAATTTGATGAAATACATGACATTGCACCTTGTGCTTGTAGGAATGCAACTGTTTTCAACAATCATTACTTTAATGCCATTTTCATCTGATTTCAAGATGTAAATGGTCATAAAATGCAAACAATGGCATACCACTCTGCTGAACAAAGATAAAACTTTTCCTAGAGTGAAGCTCAGTCAGCATTTAATTACAAAAAGAGTACTTTGGTCTGTGACCTAAGTCTAATGCTACATTTACATGTATACCCTCTTTTAACAGACTGGGTGTTTTACAGTTTTATCAGTAAAGGGCAAAATTACTGAGCGCTGATTGGTTGAGAGAGAGGGCATTTTTTCTTAATCAAGGGCATTTTTAGTAATCAAGAGAGGGCATGATTACCTGTTAATGATTGGCTAATCCATTGCATAGCAACCGTTCGTTATCTTGAAATTTGTTAAAAATAGACTGCGCGCGTGATTTTCCTTCGTATAAATTTTGCCCTTTATTGATAAACAAGTAATCCCATGAGACCTCGTACTATTAAGGATTAATTGCACTTGAGTTTTCAAAATTTTCCAAATTGCCCTCGTCGCTTCGCGACTCGGGCAATTTTGGAAAATTTTGAAAACTCTCGTGCAATTAATCCTTAATAGTACTTGGCCTCATGTGATTACCTATACAAATTAAGTAATTTCTTGTTACTTTTAACATAATAATTAGGAAGTAAAGATTTTACCACACATTAAATTTGAAGTTATCTCTGTATGGTTTCGTTTCACCCATTTGAATCAGTGACTTGAGTCAAACATCTTCTTTAAAGATTACCTTAGCACTTGTGAATACCCCAAGCTTAAAGGAGGTGTACTACCTTGTACATTGATAGACACTGATGTTATCTGTTGTCAAATATGGAACTATTTGTCATTTTGATTGCAGCCTTATAAGTCACCAGAGGGTTTTGCTACTGTAGTTGCAGCTGACAGGATTTACTTCAAAGTATGGCTTTGTGGAAATTTATTGTTAAAAATAATATAATATATAATATACTTTATATTTTGACCTGGGGATGATAGTCATAAACTAATTGATCCTCTCATCATGTGTCATTATTTGACAACTTTTAGTCAAAAAGGCCAAACAGAGAAGGGAGGGAACAATTGAAATATTCTAAGTTGATAACTACTAGTTTGGTCTTTTTCAAAATGAGTAAATTTAAGAAAATAGTTCAAGAGAATTATTGTAAGTGATATCCAAGAAAAATCCTGAACACACAAGAGCTTATTTTAAGGAAACCTCCTCTGGTGGAACAAATAATCTTTAAATTAACAAAAATTATCTCACAAGTTAAAATTTATCTTGAATGGCACTGAAGTAGCTAGAGGGAGAAAAAAACGAAACTGATCTGTGTCACCTTCAAACTGGAATTCTCCATCTCAATGTTTAATTGTATGTAATTACCTGTATGATTCCCTTGGGACTCAATTAAATGAAAGAGCTATTGTCTCTTGATAATAATGACAACTGTATAACATCATGGAAGCCAAAATGGTGTTTTCCAAAATGTGAACATTGTTTACTGTATTTTGTACATTTCAGTTCTTGTTTCTTAATGTTTTTAAACTAATCTTCATGAAGCATAGCAAGTTGTTTTCCAAATGGTGGTTTATGAGTTGGTTGTTGTTTAGACAGGGAAGGTGGACATTTGTACATGATACCTGACACAGTTAAGTGTTTCATTTATTTGCATTTGTTAAAGGGTATTCTTTACCAGGCTGGTGACATAGTATCCATCGAAGACATAGAGGGTGATCTGTATTATGCCCAGCTTAAAGGCTTTCTTCAAGATCAGTATGCACAGAAAACTGCAGTTATTACATGGCTTCTACCTTTGGTTCCTAAACCATCACACTTTGATCCTGCTCTCTTTTTACCGGGTAAAGTATGTGTACTTGTGATGAATATGAAACATGTCGGTTAACATCATGGTTTCTCTTGCTTTGTCTCAAGTTATTTTCAGACTATGTAGAAGACAGGTTTAACTCTAACAGAAGAACTCTGATGTTTCAATTTTTCAGGACCTGAAGAAGACACTCCTAGACCGATGGAATGTATGGAGTTTGTTTGTAGAGCCCCAACAGAACTGTTTAAAGCCAGAAGAGAACATCCTCCATTTGTAACTCCACGACAACCCGACCTTAATGATTTAGCAACAGTTGCAGAACAACTTCTCTCAAATGAAAATCATCAACAGTTATAAGTTGACATTACTCTAGTTGGTGTAGTACCCATATGCCTTGTTTGGGTATTGCACAGCAAATTTTATCTTTGTCGGAGCTCTTTCGAACATTTTCTCTCCATTTAGCAAGAGACATACAGTTCACAACCAAATGACTTTGAAAACTTAGTCATTGAAAAGGATGTTCATGATTTAAAACTGCCTACATGTACATATGGGAGTTGTGTGTAGTATATTTAACTCTGTATTTGACCAAAACTTTCTCTTATTTCCTTACTCAGACCTTTATTAATTACTTTTAACCCTTAACACCTAGCATCAGTATGCATATTCTCCATACTATTCACTACACATTTCCTAAGGTGCAAACAAGAGCTGCTTTAGTTTAATCTTGTGACCTTAATTAATGTTTGATTCAAGGGTGATATTGTAAGAGGGAAATTAGATGCAAATCACTCTTACAGGTCAAAGGATTAATGATATCATAATTTGAGAATATTCACATTACATTGCTGTTTCGTCAGTTCTGCCTGATCGAATAGAGATAAATTACAAGCTGAATAGGAGTTGATAATCCAGGACATAATAGACTATTCAACATAGCAGAATGCATACTATGTGGATGAAAACTGCAAAGATTCAATACATAATGGACTTTCTTAAAACAGTGAACATGGTTTGACAATATTACAAAAGATCCTAGGTTGACAGAGGAAGTAAAAGTTGGTGTCTGATTGCCAACTTAAGCTTGCTGGTAGTGCAACCAATTCCTGGCTACTGGCTGCCATTTCTGGTCAATCATTTACCACATATAGTAACCAAAGCTTGCTCTTGAACAGCTACATTGCTGTTAAGTTAAGTTAATCCATTCCATCACTTGATTGAAAGTACTGGTCCTTTTTTTCCATGCTGAAACCAAGTAGCGATGTCAAAAATGTCCACCTGCTTCCATTTCAACAGATTCAGCTAAAAGAACAATAGCTGAGCACTGCCTGAGGTACCTCCTGGTGTTCACTTCAGTGTTTACTTCTGAAGAGCCCCTGAATCAGAACATTTTAGTTACTGTTGCTGATGTAGCCTTCTCCATGTTGTATTGGCGAAAAAAAGACTTGGAATATTCATAAGTGCTGATCATGACAGCACATGCTGGTGCCACTTTTATCAGTCTTGCTGATACACCTTTCAAAGGAAAAAAAAAATCAAGCTGACACCTTACACAGACTTACATTTCTAAAAAGGATTTTGTATGAGGATCATGAGGATTTTAGCATTTGGTTTTGGGCTGTATCTTCCTTCAGACACTCCTAGCCATCAAGACCATGCGTGTAAACGAGACCTCTACTAGTAACAGTATCACATACATTAGTTATGCCCTTTAAGGACAGCTTTGTAAAATACTAGGGTAATTTAGCATTATCAACTGAGTTGATAGCGTAAATTGACCTCCATAAAGAGTTTAAAAGCTGATGAAGGGCTAACACTTAAAAAGTCAGCTTTTAAAACTCTCTACAGTAGCCAATTTATGTTACCATACTGCATTACCCAGTTACACTTTCCCACTAATGCAGCACCACAGTTTCTTTAGAAACTCACCCCCTTTATTTATTTGTAAAATACTGACAAATAAATAGTGATTATTATTTTACTTTTTGACCAAGGTTGTCCATTCCATATGACTCCACAATCACTTACTATTGTTTGTTAGAAATTCCAAATAAATAGATAAAATAATAGTAACCCTGACTTCTGTAACTGGTGAGACTGAAAAAATCACGTAACACTTCATGAGTTGTAACTGTTGTATTCTCACCAGCAAAGAGACTTTTCCATCCACTTTCTCTATACAACTGGAAAATCAGTGAGAATGTAAAAGGCAACTTCTTGACAGCACTGGCATTTTCTGTAAAGGTTGTTTTAATAACATAAATAAATCACTCAAACAGCTTTTCCAATTTTAAATCAAAACAGAGATTACTTATTAAAACAGTGTAAATTATATGTTATTCTTTGACATAGGAGAGCACAATTTACACATGGTTGATCACTTCAGTGATAACTAAGGGATACAACAACACACAAGATAGCTTGACCAGTGAAAATATTACATACTAAACACAAGTTCACCAAGTTCCATCTGTCTGTGTGTTTTAACCACATCAAATGGAGTTGTTATCAATGCAGCCATCTGCAAAACAATGATTTTCAGGAATTGAAAAAAGTTTCAAATTGTTAGTAGGCAATCTATCAAATATATGCCTGTTTATCTGTCAGTCTGTCTATCCATCAGACCTATTTATCTATCTATATTTCTATCTACCTGATGAGCTGAACTGTACAAGCTTTTGATTGGTTCTTGCTTATGACATTGGAGGGCAGATGTAGATGATGTCACCATCCACAACACTTTGTTTTTTAACATTTGAAACAAATAGATTATATCTGGCCATGGATCTGTACAGTAATAGATCACAGAACAGCTTTGTGCTGTGTCACTTTTTTTTCCTCACCAGACTTTAATGTCATCTGTAATCTATTACTAACCAGAAATGGAAACATGCATGTATGTGAAAAAGATGTGATGGATGATTAGGGCAAATAATTGCACTGTGCATTCCTGATAACTTGAACCTTTGGAGGGAAATTGAAAAACCTTGCATTATAAATAGTTTGAGTCATTAGAAGGTTGAGAAATGACTGGAAATTAAGGAAAAATATTTTCTCAAACAATAAAAGTTTTGTCAAATTTATCTCTCTCAGTATAAGTGTTGGGTGAAAATGGAACATTTTGAACAAGAAGTTTAAGAAGCAAAGCTTCATGGAAATTCAAGGTACTGTAATTATTAAATGTACTCTTAACCAAGAAAATGTTGAGGGGATTTACACAATTGGTGTAATACATATTTTTTGCATCTTAATGTAGAGGGCAGATTAGTTTATAAGAAATTAGGAAAAGTTGGGATGACCTTGGATTCTTCTTAAAATATATACTTCTGTGAAATAGTCAGTAACATTTACTTAAACAACCTGCAAAATGATACATGGCTATAAACAAGAACCCTAGTCAAAGAAATTAACTTTTCTGGATTACAGCAGAGTACATCTTGTTTCCATTTGTCAAGCATTGACAAACAAAGTCAGTGCTACAGAGGAAACCCAGATTTTTTGAAAATGCAGGTCCCCTGGTTCAAGTTAGTGAAATGTATCAGTTGTCCAGGGTACATGTTACCAAGGTAGTCTGCAGTGCAGGCATCTTATTAGGGCAGGTTAATGTTAAGAAGCTTGTAGTCATTTATTCAACCAGCCATGTTTGATTTGGAGTTAGAGTCAACGAAGGGGGAGGAGATGGGGCCCAGCAAAAAGAGGCCTGTCTGAGGGGGCTGTTAAGAAGCATAATGACCCCTGATTAGTTATGTGTCACTGCATTTTGGGAAAAGAGCAGTTAATGAGTTTACTCAAAAAACCAGAAGCACTCTTATGTGACAAAAACAAACACCTAGAGCCAATGAGTGAAAGAGTGAAGCAGTTTTTCAGCCAGGAGAGAAAAACCTCCTACCCATTCACAAATATAAGCTGATATTTGCTGCACTTCATAATTTTCCAAATGACAATCCTTGAGTGTAGCTGCCATTAATCCATTTGATGATATTTCTTCCATTATTTCCATTGATGGTAAACAATACTTTAAAACAACATACACTCAAATATTTACCCGCCATCATTCATTTGATGCACACTGGCATCTGAAATATCAAGCTCTTCCAAAAACTAACCGCTAATGCTGCCAGGAGATCTTTTCCAAAGATCAGTGTAGAAATTATGTCTATTTGCTCTGCTCCCTCTCCCCACTCACCCCTTCAATACAAATTTCATTCTCTCCAGCCTTTTGTGACTGTTAAAATCAAAGGTGACAGCTATAATTTTCACAAAGTTAATATTTGCTCCTGCCAATTACACCTTCTCTGCAGACTAGTTCCCAAGGAGATTTCCAGTCATTCCCAGTCAGTGAAATTACAATATATGTGTGATGCAAATCCAGGGAAAATAAATTTTCCTTTCAGTTAACACAAGGTTTTATTTGGCAAAGGTTCAACTTATCAAGTGTCTTCCCAGGTATGTAAAATATGGATGTAGGTAAAAAGGAGAATCTGCAAATTTAAGTACAAAAGTGAACTAAGCTTCATGTCTTGTGATATAAATGGTCTGCTGTACTTCTCGAGTTTTGTTTTTTACACTGTACTACACAACATAATGCGCAGAATATTTAGCCTATGAAATAAAATAATGAGAAATGAGACATGTACTCACAGCTCCAGACAGCACTCCCGATGAAAAACTAGCAATAAATCCTGGCTCAACAAACTTTGATTTTAGGACTTCATAGCCCATCCAATAAACAGCTTTTAAAAGACAAACAGAAAATCAGCAACAATACTTAGGTCAACAATAAGGTAGAATTTCTACTACAATATGATTAACACCAATATGCTGGTGTTAAATTTGAAATATCCTGTTGATGTTGATAAAAAAGGGCATGTAAATAAACTACATTATGATATTTTGATGTTTTTATTTTAGTTTGATTTAGATGATAGAAAATGACTAAAAAATGGGGTCAATTCCATTGAAAATCAGTTCTTGAGTCAAATAAATACTACAGCTGGAATCAGTGTTACTGATTAATACAGTCCCAACCTGAGAATGGTACATCCCTGAGCAGTGTAGGTCCTAATCCATGCCAGAGTGATAACATTCCCCCTTGCTGAATGGCATTCTTAATAACACTTACAAGCTCTGAAATAAAAACAAAGAAATGCATTAGAATATTGCAAAAAACGCCTACAAAGATGATACCTACATTCATGACAATCATCTTAAAATTTCAACTACTGTCATGCATAAAAATGATTCCTACTTGATGCATCTGTTCCATTTACCAGTAACTAGAAACATTCAACAGACAAAGTGCAAAAAAAAAAACCACTACACTCCAAATATCATGAAGGTTGGACTTCATGTGTAGTATGTGATGCAACTTAGATGAACAATACCTTTATAACTAAATTCCTTTCTTGACTGCAGTTTGGTTCTGATCATTTCTATTGGTGATATGCATGTGATGGAGGCAGCTGAAGTAAAAAAAATATGATCAGATTAGTCACCAAACCCAATGGATAATGTTGTTGTATTTCAAGTAGATAGAAGGTAACATTTACATTTAGTCTCATACACACAAGTTGATAAAGAGTGGTCATGTTGACTATTACTTTTACCATACATCAAGTTATTCAGTCATTCAGACTGAAAGAAGGCCCGAGAGGTCATTGAGGTATTGTTTTAAATACCAGTTCATGAATGAGATGTGCATGTAATTTTCAAATGAATTTTGTTGGTTATGTAAAATGACAAAAGAGAAACCAAATATTACTTCGAGCAGTAACTCCAGCACACATTGGTGACCAAAAGTTTTCCTCTCCCTCTTTAAATCCATACACCACTTTAAGCTGGTCATAAAGAGTAAAATATATCATTGTGTTTGGAACAGCCATAACTCTGCAACACAACCATAAGAAAAGTCAGTCAGCACTCTGAGCAAACTCTTGTTGTCATAGCAAGAAAAAGATTTTTGGAAGTAAATATGTATGAAAAGTTGCAACCTTGGTTTGGTAGTCATTCAACAAGTAATGGTGTGACAATGAGACAGCTTTACTAAAACAGAACAACCCATCAGATTTCAAGGCTTCTAGAAAGGAACAAATCAAATGATAGGAAAACGAAAAACAACTTTTGTAACGTTTTATAGACCAGCTCAGCATTGGAAAAATAAAACATTTGTATAGACTAAAAATCCTGTATTTGAGAAACGGAATTTTACAATTTCAAAATAGATATAATGAAGTGATTGAACTTTGTGTCATGCAATTTCGGTCTGAAATCATACTGTAATACAACATAATTTTGGTCTGAAATCACTACTTGTGTAATTTTTAAATCACTCATATGATTTCAGGTTGCACTTCACTCAGTTCAACTACTATTATTTATCACCAACATCCATGACACTTCTTTTAAACTTCTACCAAATGTTTACTAAGGTAATCTCCTGGTGCAATGCTTCCAAACTTACCTATTGCTGTTTATCTATTTTCATTCTCTTCAAATTAATTTTATCATCAGTCCAGTGTTCTAGTTGCCCACCAACTCATGCACAATGACAATTTCTTTACAAACTAAAAACTTTCCTTCAGAAACAGACCCAAACCAATTTCAAACAATCCCTCTCAGCAGCAATCATAAACCACATTGTTCTGAATTTCACAAAGAGAGTTAAACAAATGAACTGCTCAAACCATCTACTTACAGAGTTGGTGGTAAGCCTCTCCACAATGCTGAGATGCCTTCATAGCGAGGAATTTTCATCAAAGCATCCTGGAATTTGAATAAACTGTTCTTAAATTAACAACCATTTCAGGTGATTTGAGTACACATTGTTGAACTGTGTACTCAACTGAAACAAAACTGTCATTCAATTCCATTTCAAGAATTATCAATCGAAAGTTCATCTGTATAATAGGAAAGGAGTAAATCACAATATATTCCTGGACACAAAAATCAAATTTAGGTGCTAAATTTACAGCAAATGTTGCCAATTTAGCGACCCATGTTCAACAATTATGAGAGCTCTGGAATTTTCTGTTCATATTCTCAAGTTAAGTGAGATAAAAAATGGTACAAAATGTTGTACCACTAATTTTTAGTGGTAGGAAGTGAGAAAAGTGTCTTTTTGGCAGTAAGAACTGTTGTAACCATTTTAAAGCTGGCATTTCATTAGAGGATTCCAAGGGTTTTCCAGGTACTTTCCTATAGGTTTATATCCTGACCACTTAATTTTGTTTCTAGAGACCTCTTTATCATTTTAGGTCACTATGTAGCTCATTTGGAAAAGCCTGAACTTAATATCTCGAAGTACCATGATCATGACGGTGACACTACCTCTGACTGCTAGTTTGAAGAAATAATCTTATTATGTAACATTAATAGGAGTACCAGTACATTTTAACGAAATCTTTTCATACATGTGCCTGGTGTAGTTTCACATAGTTATAATTCCAACCCACACATAATTAGCTGAAAAGGGGAAAAAACCACTGGAAGTGCAGACCTCTTTAGATTTATTATGGACAACATATTTTAATAACAGTAAAGTGCTGACATTCTCAGACTTACCAATGTTGAATCAAAAGGAGGATGAGGAGCATGAGGAAATGGATGGAAAGGGGATCCAAGATTGGCACATAAACACAGATGATCCATGAGACCATTACAGAACAGGTAACATGGAGCTGAAGGATTAAAACATGAAAATAAAACAGTTAGAGAGAAAAGATATGTGTATGTCATAGTTAAAACTGATTTTATACTAGTTTCAACACTTTGTTATTGTTGTTGTTGTTGCTTAACAATCAGGATGATGGATCTGGACTGAGAGGAAATAAAACTTGACCTACAACCCTGAAGATTACTACCATTTTGACCAGAATTTCATTTTAATCTGCAACATATACATTTACCAACATAGTCATTCAAAAAAAATTATGACATCACAGTTTTATGAAGATGCTGGGATCAATGTCAGTATCTTAGCAAATGTGCACCTACCTCTCCCCTAACCCATTATTAAGTTTAACATGTCACCAGTTGATCATTGAGCCAAAATGAAGATTGATTTTTTTTTTTGGTTTTAGAACAGTTTTCCTTCAATGTAAGCACAACATGAACTCTTGTACCACAGATAGCCATTTTCAATTATGATATCTTGAATCCATACATACATATGGTTCCAATTTTTCTTTATATCTTTTAAATGTGTCATCTCTAATCAATCCTATATTTCAGATAATGAAAGAGTCCTGCACAAGGATTGGTTGTTGTTAAAGATATTAATTTCATCTTTCCCTTCTAACCAGCAAGTTGAGGACATTCAAAAATGCATGTGGCTACTAGTGTAGCACAATTTTTATAGCATTGAAAAGGACCAGAGGTTGTACAATGACAACAGAATGTAGTGTTGCAGAATATTTGTCCCACTTACAAAACAGAAAACCTGTGGCATTCCACATATTTATGAGTACCCTGTTCCACAAGAGAAATGTGATTCAAGAATATGTTGTGAAACTGACATTAAACACTACCCAAATGGTAGCAAATAATAATATCAACAAAAATAATAATGATAACTATAGTAAATAATAATAATTTAAGGGGCTGGCTAGAAAACCTTATGGTTCCCCAATCTTCTGGGCTCTAACAATAAATACCTAATAGTATGCTTACTTTAACTTTCTGCCAACACTGTGTGCAGACAACTAAGTGACCTTGGAAAGAAAATTGACTGTGTTCTAGAATCAGTTTTCACAAGTAGGAAAATCTCCAAAATTTTAAAAGTCACAGAAACAAAGTCCTCACTGGTAAACAAACAATGCATTATGGATGAATTTTAATGTAATTTGTGTGATGTAAATTATAAAGGCTACATGAACCATCACCTCCACCTTCACATTAAGGAGCACAAATATTCCATCATTTATAAACATCTTGAGAACAAACACAATTGAAGACCGAACAATCTTCACGAGCAATTTTTCATCCTAAAGAAATGACACAGAAAGTTTGAGTGCCTTATTTGTGAGATGCTTTTAATAAGAAAAAGAGACTGACTCTGAACACTCAAAAAGACTCCATTCCAGTGAAACCGTTCATTTAATTATGTATATTCTTTTGTTTTACTCCACCTCATTTGATTCTAATTTAGTTTTACACTTTCCTTTCTTTATGTCACTGAACTTAAAATAATTTTACATTTGATAATGGTGACACATTGTTGCTGAAATGTCATGTTTTAATTTCACTTCTTTTTATTATGAAATGTTTTCTAAATCTTTCATTATCCTTTAACTTTGCCTATAAGTTGTAAATGACTTTCTTATCCTATAGCAATTCCATTTCTTGAGACTTTTGTTTCATGCAAAAACACATTTCGTGTTTTATGATACTCCTTTATTCTACATCTTAAGATATTCTGCCATTCCGTTATTCCTCAGTTCCATCATTCTATTGACTGACTAAAAGTATTGCATTTCCTAGCTTGCCCGCTTCACAAATTCAGTAGCTCTCTTCTCCAGAAGTCACTTATTCAAACTGTAAAATTCTCTCTCTTAAAATAAAAAAAAGACTTCTCAAAGCTTCCTTGATGTGCGGATCACATCTATTGAGATATTTCTGCAAGTAAAAAGTTTTGATTTCAATTACGCATTGCTAAATGCCACTGTGAAATCATTTTGAGATTGTCTTTCACAGTGTCAGGCAGGAACTGAAAAGATTATATCTTCCAATCTACATAATTTGCTGATTTAGATGGTTAAATGCTCTCAAATAAGATGGTAATAGTGAACAATGGTTCCCATTTTTGGCTGTTGATAACCTGTCGCTCAACTGTCAGCCAACAGGTTACCTACACATTACCGACAGTCAGCCGTCATTGATGTTTGATCTGCACTTCAAAGAGTAGGGATGTCATCCTGCTCAGAAATGAAAAAAAAACGGCTCCTTTAGGAGCCACCAACTTTGCAAAAGTGAATGAACCAACAGGTCAAATAGTTCTAATAAAGACTTTCTGAAAAGGGTTTTGGAGGCAGTGTATTTAGGGGATTGGGAACTAGAAAAACTTTTCAATATAGCAGATAAATGAAATAAAACCAATTTGGGAAAGTTTCACCAGCCAAAACAAAAAAGTGGGCAAAAGCCATCGTAGCTATTGAGAGTACAGTGCAAGGTATCTTTTTGAAATGACTTTTCTCCTTTTTATGTATTTTTAGAAGCAATATATAGGTAAACGTTTATGATCATTTCAGTTTACAACCGACAGACACGTTACCAACAGGATACTGACAGGTTGCCAACAGGTTGGTGACTGTTGGCTGACAGTCGGCAAAAACTTTGGCCTGAAACATAATGAAAACTGCTGGCCAACTGTGAGTCAACTGTCAACCAACTGTCAGTTTACAGTTGGCCAATAGTATCTTTCGGGAACTGTTCTTCACTTTTACTAATAAGACATAATGCTGATTTTTCTCCTTTCAATCTATTCAAAACATACATACTTTGCAGTTCATTAATTAGGCTTTAATATCTCATCATCATTGAGATTAAACTTTTAAATAATTGTTTCTTCTGTTATTATCATTAATGTTCTAGTAACTGGCAAAAGACAAATAGAAAAGAAGGCAAACCACAAGCAACAATAGCAGTCTCTGGCTGTAGCCCCAAGTACCCAAGTGCAGGAGAAGAATTGACTGCTGTTAATAACATTTATTAGCATCATCATCATTGTCAGTATCATTAATATTAACATTATCATTTTATTAGCATTATCATTGTAAATTAACAAAAGCCATTTCGTAAAGAACAATAAAATCACAAGACAACAAATTCTTACATTTTGGGATAGGCTTGAGCTGAGCTTGCAGTCTTGTTTTTACTACATCAAGAGGAGTCACTTAAAATAAACAACAACAAAAGACATGAAAATGTCGACGAAGTAATTGAGACACTTTGGATTTTAATCGTCTTAGGGAGGAAGGCGCAAGAGAGGCCATAGCAAAATGCAAAAGTCCCCCTTTCAATTACATCACTGGTAACGAGTATATGAAAGATGTGCACGTGTTAAAATCACCATCGAACAAGAAAGTAGTTAAGTTCAGGCGCAACACATACTTACACAAAACTTACATACCTGCCCTGCCCATACCCCTTTCCCACGCTCTTGGCTACTTGCACGTGATAAGTGAAATGCAATGTTACATCATGTCAATGAACTTTTTGAGAAAACGTGAAATTTGCCATGAAACTCTCCTTTTAACCCGCCCAAAACTGTTTCAGAAACGAGAAAAAAACTAAGAGATTACGAGGTAGTAGCCTCAAGTATCTAAAGGTTACCTTTGAGAACACTCGTTAGAAACTTACCAAAGAGACTGGTTATCAAAGCTCCGGACCCTGAAGATATCATCTGTTGGAATGGTGTTATTTTTCCGGAGCTTTGGGTGGAACTGCCCATAGTGACAGGTTTTTTAAGTGATTTCGTTTTAAAAACTTATATATTATTAATTTGAGTTGAAACAAACATGTCAATGCTAAGGAACGATATTTCGTTTTGCCGCACACCACGGGTGTTCTGTGAAATGCTGTCGGCCATGTTTATCCGTTACTTCTGAGACAAGGGATTTGGTACGACCGTTCTAGTGCCAGTCTCTTTTCGTGAAATCGGCTCATGGAAAGTTTTTCACTTCATTGCGTGACAGGAAGTCCTCTGAATAAACATGAAACGAGACGAAGTAGAGCCCAAGAGCCTTTCAGAATATCGATGAAGCAGGTGTTAAGTTCCTTGTTGAAAAGAAAAGCTAGAAGAAGACTGAAGATGTGGATTGATAGATTTATTCCCAAGTCTTCGTGATTACTCAGCTTCGCTTATGACCATAAGTGTTGCTATTTAGGATGCCTGAACAGATCCGAAAACTCTATCACTATGTTTGTTGATCCGAACGGGCTGACCGTTAATAGGCTTTTTGAAGAGAGCAACTAAAAACAGCCACATAAGTTCCAATTTAATACTTAGGGAACAATAGAGTCGATTGTAAAACTGTGCTGTAAAGTTTCTTATATATTTAACTTTGAAAGCACAATTTTGTAAACAACTAATGATAACACAACAACAAGTCTATTATCTATCCGGATACGTTACGCAGATCCTGTCCAATCTCTAATCGTTCAGTAGAGCTGTAATCAGACAGTTGGCTATAATCAGACACCTGTAAAATCAGACTGTTGAAGTACTCAATCATACTAAGTCCACTCAGCCAAATCCACCAATCACAGAATTAAACACAACAACCATACCAACAGCTACTTATCCTAAATAAAAATTGAGGAATTTCCAACATGAAGAAATTTTTTTACTTTAGACATTGTCTCTACTGGAGATATTTGACCTAAATGAATTTTTTGTTTTTGGAAATTCAAACAGTTATGATTAATTAGTAACAGGATTCTTGTCGTCCAGTTCTGTTAGTAATCATACTTGTGATGGACAAATTGGACTCCTGCTTTGTGGTCATCCAATTTTGTGAATCTCTTGTATGATTACAGAGCGAATTGTTCTTCACTCAGTCCTATTACCATTATCAACTAAAAGGCTAGTGGAGAAAGAAACTATTTTTTTATAAACTAATTTATATTACAACTTTCCCTTTTACCATGAAAAGATACATTTGTTCCAGTAGTTACTAATTTCATTAACACTCGAGGATTATAACAAACTTATGCTACATATTGTAACATTATCTTAACAAGTGCATGAAGGACAAAACTGCTTCATACCCAAGAAACACAGTAGCCTGGATGCCAGGAGTAAGGCAGGCAGCCCTGTCAAGCTATGCAGTTTTAAAACATAACACCATTGTGGCTGAAAGACAGTTTTTGTGGGCAACATTTTGGAAATTCTTGAGAAGAAACAGAAACCAACAATATTGCCTAACTATTTGTGGTACACCACAACCAACTTTTTGTGATAAAAGGAAAGATCAGTGAAGTAGGTGGTACTAAAGAGGTAAACACAGCCAATGATGTGAAGGAGAAAACTGACCACTATATTAGTGATCCCACTGGAACAGTAAAAGTGACATCAAGGGAGAATTTCACTATCAGTGTTCAGGATGGCAAACATACATTTTCTCTACTTTCAGAGTTCAAGAAGAGTGTAAGTCAGAGAGATTGATGTTGAGTACACCCCTTGGTGACTGCAACATGTCAGAATCATCAGAATTTACCCCACCTATGGCTGAACCTCTTCAACTGCTAGATTGTTTCACAACCCCTAAGGCAAAGGTACAATGTAAATACTATTGGTATCACTCAGTTTGGAAAATACCTCTCCTGTTTACAGTGTAACTAGAAAATAGCTGATGGATGGTTTGCTTTCAATATCTTGAAGTGTCATTACTGCAGCCTTACCCAGAAAAGGAAAAAAGCAAAGAAAAGTGCTGCGTCCAAGCTTAAGAGTCACATGATGATAGTCAGTTTTATTACATTTTTCCATTAGGAAATTCTGGATATACCGAATATCCCAATTTGCGAAATATCTTGAGATGAGGCAGTTGTCATAGAAATTGTTGAATTTTCCATAATTAAAAAAGTCAGTTTTGAAAACAAACTAAAATAGTAAAAATTAAAGAGGTGCCTTTCCATGTTAAGACATGTGATGACCTCACCAGACTTTGAGCAATGTTGGATGGGGGTTGCTCAAGATCGAGGACAAAGTTAAGCAAAACAATGATGTTCTGTTTACTTTCTATTACAATCTACTGTTTAAGGGCCACAATTCTTGTGTCAGTTGTTGTGTTGTTATGTCACTTATAATAAGATAATTTGTTTTTATCAGCTGAGTTAATGATGTAAATTGGCCACTGTAAAGAGTTTCTAAAGCAGACATTTTAAGCACTCACCCTTTGCAATTAATAAACAGTTCACCTGAGTGGAAAATGTTTGTAATTCTGTTCCTGTTTCCAGGAGACACTTTTATGCACTGCTGAAATTAGATTGTATTCAATTTTAATCAGCACATTCACTCTACAACCGAAAACCCTCAAAAAAACTTGTAAGCTGAATGCAACTTATACACTTCTTGTTCATTTTTAAAATGAAAAAAAAATAGAGACTGCACTTACAACATTGTTGTAACATCTTGCTTCAGATATGGAATAACGTTTTACTTGTTTTACGATCAAGTGTCTTCCATTTACATAAATGTGAGTAGGTGAGACATCATCTCGCGCTGGACACATGTACGCATTGTGGACCTATTTTCTCCTTGTGCCATCTCGTTACTGCGGCTTAGTAGGTCGTGCGGTGCCTCTGAAGTCAGCTTGCAGGCTATCGTTGACGAAAGTGGAAGAGTAAGTGGCTGCCATTTTGGACTCTCAAAGAAGAAGATTGGGGAAAAATAAATTCCGGGAGACGTTTGATAGCGAGAAGCTTTCGCTTGTCTTAAAGTGGGAAAGGGTTCCACTAGACTTAGAGATTTAGCTGTTTTCTCGCACCTTTACATCTAAATCCAGTAGGGGGTCTGTATTCATCTTGATGCGTTTTTTCGGCGTTAAGTTGAAAAAAAAAAAGTTAAACAAATTCTTTAAACTTTTTATAATAAAACTCCATCGATATTTTGAGTTCTGTAAATTTTTCTTTTTCAAGCCGGGACAGTCTTCAGGTTAACCGGTCAAGTCGCCCGAAGTGAAACATGTTTGAGTAACACCAGAAGCGTTGTTCGTTTCTAACAAAGAAGTGAAGCGTTGTTTGTTTGGTATCATGCAGTAGATCTTTAAATTACTTAAGCAGAAATCCATGAGTGGGTGTTATGGTCTGCCACTTAATTTCTGGAAAATTGAAGTCGCCAACTAAATAACTGTTATAAAATTTTTTTAGTTCAATTTATTTACACATTATTGCATTCTTGAAGTGTAGCATCTGTTTGTCTTTAACAAACTCCAACTAAAATACTTTCTTTGATTCTCTGGCATATTTTTTTTAGTCAATTCTCGTCGAACTACAGAAATAACCCAATTTAGTATGTCTCTAAGGTGGATAAAGTACTCTTCTAAATAAATACCCTTCAACACTAGAATCCAATCAGATTCAGTTCAGTAGGTGAAACAACGGGAAACTGACTTTCTAAAAGCAAGATCTGTTGATCAAGGACTTTGTTCCTCGTACTACTAGCTCTTTTAGGGGCAATGCAGAAAGTTTGCCGACTTATCCTTGCTACAGGTCTCGATCTATGCAGAAAGCTCAGAGCCAGTTCAGTCTGCAAGCGGTTTTCTGCTGAACGTTCAAAAAAGTCAGGCAGTTGAGGTAGAGCACAGTCAGAGCAGATCCATTACTCCATAAAAGATGCCTTCTTCGGGAAGAGACTCGCACCCGATTTCAATGCGATAGGCTGATGCCAATGAAGCAGTTCACATACTTATAAGCCAGTTTCCGCCGAACTACCTTAAGCCTTTTGTTTAGTAATACGTTTAGTAGCCTTGGTCACACAGAACCTTTCCCGTAAAGTTCAGGAAGATCTGATGGTCACTTTCGAGGCTTTTCTTTTTCTATTTTGTGTGTTTTAATAGTTCCGTTTTTACTCTATAGTGTTTTTCTATACTTTTTGACGAATGCTATTTCCATAGCAACGATGGTTAAAGCTCGGAATGCCTTCCTTTTTGAAGGGAGAGCGACAGTTCATATCGCACATTTTCCACAAGGGAAGGTCTTGTTCTTCACTTTTTACCCTCGATCCCTTTGAGTTTCATAACCATCGAATGGAACCAAGTTGCCTATTACCCGGCCCCGAAATAATTTGGGTCGACCAGCTTTATGATTAATTTCATATCATTGTTTCGTCAACAAATTTCGGGTTATGAAATAAGATTTTTATCTGATATTAAAGCTGAAACTTTCTATTCATTTGTTTCCTTGTTGTCTTTGTTTCACCAAAAAGTGCCATGCTCAGGGAATGCAATTTTGTGAAATAAATCTAGCGACTAGCGTTAAGCGATTTTCATTAATTAGTTTCATTCGCTTCCTTCTTGCTGTGACTTTTCACCCTTACCCTCCCCACCCTCAAACAACGAACTCAGCGGCTAAAGTTTTGATTGGCGGGATTAAATGACGTGCCTGTTTTCCACCAATCGATTTCCCGGCGAGAATGAGAAGATTTCTAGAGTCTTGTATTATGGAGAAGTAATGGCGTTTTCCGCCCAGACAGACCATGGGCAAAATGAACATAAAGACGCAGTTTTGTGCGAAATTGGCAAAGAAACATCGAAAGATAACACGAAGGTTTGTGTTAGCATCGTAGGTTTCATGACTGTCCCATTGATGCAGCTGGAAGCTGTTTTTTTATGCAAACTACGAGGGAGCCATTGTGCCACTCTCGCTAAGAGCGTTAACATACAGAAAATTTGGCTTTTTTTCTCTTTTTGTGTTTTTCTTTCTTCATGCCCTTTTTAGAATTGCACAATTTCTTGAGTAATAATTCTAGTTCTCACACCTTTTTCGGAATTGTTACCAGTTTGTCCCGAACCCCGCTGCCAAGCCGTTTGTACCTTCCAACTTGAATTCAACATTGGGTCGCTCAAACAGGACATGGGCAACTATCGAAGGACAACATTCTAGGGTAAGTACAAGGTATTTATTTTATTAGATATTCGGAGATGAAATTCGTTTTTGCAAGAAAACACAACTGTTCCTAGTTACATGATTTGAGTAGTGAAGCGTCTACTTTCGGGTCACAATGTAAGCTGAGCTAATGCCGCTCGGCTCCGTTCCGGGTCGGTGTTTGTAAAGAAGCAAGTAGCGGCGCATGAACGATCTAATGCTCCCCGAATTTCACGAGATGAAAGATTTTGAAGATTACGGTTTCTTTATGCTATTGCCCACTTCGACATGATTATCAGCTATATTTTCGAAAATGTAGTCCTTGGAGACAGCAGTCAACTGAGTTCTTACAATTTCGAAACTCAGCAAGCGTTTGCCAACGCAAGATCTGTTCGATAGCAGCCTTCAAGTTTTCTTACCCATCGGTTTGCCGTTTTCTCGTTGTAGGGAACTTCTTTTTTGACGTAAATAACGACGTTATTACTCTTTGTGATGAAGTTATTTATTTGACGAAAAAAAAATGTATGGTTTACTTGTTTTTGTGGGCTGTTGGTTCAGTGTGGATTTGCCCTGAGACATATTTTTTTTCTCCAATTCGATTCACCCGGCGTAACGATATATTTCAAAAACCGAATTTTTGATATTTATGGAAATAAAAATCATGCTCATCGTGAAGTTAGTTCCGACCGGATTTTAGCCATAATTTTACGTAATATACGTTCCGTGTTCTGTTGGTCATTGCTATTCTAATTATAGATTCGGTGAATCTGAAGGCGAGAGATCTATTTGTAAAAATAGTTTCGTCTGAACAATTCCTATTTTGGACTACATCGTCAAAGTTTTAAATCGATGATGGCAAATCCCTATTATTTTCTAATCTTTTTTTGTGGTATCTGGAGTTCAGCTGTTATACCTTCGAAGTCTGTCAATTTACTCAAGTGCATTTAAAGGCTGTCGTATATTTCAACGAATTTTTTCTTCTTTAGAGGCTTATTTCCCTTGGTGGGAGAGTTTTCAGAAGTGATCTTGCCCTTCTTGGATTTGTTCTCTTGGACTTGTTTGAGTCAAATGGCAATCACTTTTGTAGATTTACTTATTAACAGGCTCCCTCGTCATAACAACTTTTATGATATTGCTGGTGCTCATGGTTGATGTGAAGTGTGCCCTTATTGGCTTGGTGTTAGGGCATTATTCTCCAGCTATACCCACAGGCCACAAAACCAATGATAAATAATGGTAATAGGACCAAGTGGAGTCCAATTGAGCCTGTAATCATACAAGGGATTAACAAAATTAGACTAGTGTAAAGGGGAAGTCCAATTTGTCAAGCACAAGTATGATTACAGTCAGAATTGGAGGACAAGAAGTCCTCTTACTTATTAATCATAAACATTACAGTTTCCGAAAAATACTAAATACATTTAGGTCAGATATCTTCGGTTGAGACAGTGTCAAAGGAAAACGAATTTCTCCATTTGGGAAATTCCTAAGCTTTTTTTGGTTAGGATAAGTGGTTGTTGCTATGGTTATTGTGGTTAATTCTGTGATTGGTGGATTTGGCTGAGTAGTCTTAGTATGATTGGTTACTTCAACTGCCCAATTACAAGTGTCTGATTACAGTCAACTGTCTAATTACACTATGCTCTCTTATGCTTTACTCTGATGTAGGGCTGATGCTTGAAACATCAGCTTTACAACTCTTTCTGTGGCCAATACTTAATTACCTTGCCCGATTACACTTTCCAATTACAATTGTACAGAATGAGTTGTGAAAAACAAAGCAGATAATGCACCAATCACATATCAAGAAATTGTAATGGTTAAGATTATTCAAGAAATAACTTCTTGTGGAAATTCAAACATGCGAAGATGATAAGGGCCATTAAACACTACAAAAGAGAAGATTTTTTCAACAACTATACCAACAACTAAAATTTTAGGAATAACAGGAATAATTGAGTCTGAGTCATTTCAAGTTTCTAGCTGCAAGGTTCCAAAGGCAAATCCCATTTCAAAATTCTATTGATTAAGGAATTCACACTTTCTCTCGTGTCTCCCTACTCAACACAAGTTAACATACCCCTTTGCGGTTTTTTTTTTTTCTTTTTTTGTGGGTTAATGTAATGGGCTAGGTGCAAAAGCATTCAAAGTTTGTAGTCAGATAAATCACCAAGTAAAAGCATCAGCAAATCTAACAAACACCTCCAACTGAACACCACAGGAAGGTCGTAATTTCTTTGATTCTGAACCAGTTGTCAAGGATTTCATATGACAGTTTGTGTTGGATATCAATAAATTCTCTAGCTATATGATTGATACAAGCAGGTTTAAATCAAGTTAACAGTGGTAGTGCCATTTGGCTTTGTGTTGTGCCAGGATCAGGAAATTATCAATCAGGAAGAATTTTAGTGGTAGTGTTTCTTTTTCCTATCTGTGATCTGGTTGATAAGGATGACAATTCTAGCCCCTCAAACAGACCACTACCTTTTAAAGGGGTAAATTTCTAAAGAAACTGTGGTGTTGCGTCGGTGAGAGAGTATAGCAGGTAATTTAGTGTTAACAACTGAGTTGAAAATGTAAATTAGCCATCATAAAGGGTAAAAAACTGACGTTTTGAGCGTTAGCCCTTTGTCTATTGCTCTGACGAAGGGCTAACACTCCTTTACGGTGGCTAATTTACGTTTTCAACTCAGTTGTTAACACTAAATTACCAGCATTACCTTTTAAAAAAGTCAACAATTAGTCACCAAAGTGGATGTGACCAGTGGTGGATATTTTTTAAATAACTACTGCTAGCCACCGACTCCGAGATGAATAGTTGTATTATTATATACTAAATGTTACATGTAGAAAGTGATTGCAGCATGTTGCAAATGGTAATTTGTTCAATGAAATAATGCCAACTTCGTGTTGCATTTTTTCAACTGGTTTCATGACTTATTATCAATGCTTTATTTCAGATACAGTACAAGTAGGATTTCACAATTACCATAATTGATTCAAACTAAGGTTGAGAAATCCAACTGTTTTTGCCTCCTATAGGTTTTTAATCTTGGTGGAAATATTACCAGTTTGAAGGCTGCAAGGCATAATGTGATTGTCCCACAGCCCTACATGAATGGTCCACATAGTATAGATCATGCTAACAGCTGTGGAATCCCTCCAGAAGAACCCAGGACACCTACAACCCCTCAATCTAACAACCACATAGCTTTTCACCTTGTTTCTAAAGTTCTTGAGGATGAAAGCATTTTTAATTTTTCAAGCATTGAGGAAGCAAATCCAGGTGTAGAGCCATTCTCACCTCTTTCTCTGATACATCCTGATAGGTATGGTAATCCTTAGAAGTTTTTGTGCGTGATAGTATCCTTAAGTGTGCCTGACCTACATGGATCACAAGTGACTAAATACGGGGTTGCAGAGGAAGCTTTCAACAACAAATCACATGCCTGTTTTTTCTCAATTCCTTTTTCACATGCACTTTGTAAGTCTTCTCCATGAACATTTTTTTGGTTGCATGGAATGAAAGCAGGCAATCCCCATCTTGCCTGCTTGGGTAGCCAGTTACTGTAATTTCCGGTTGTTTACCCGCGGGTAATCTGTTGATTTTGCATTAAACATGCGCCACTGCAGGTAATAGGGAGGTGCGGGTTATGTGACAATTTTAAAATCTAGTGGTAGTTGAATTGAAAAAAATTATCACCACCATGCGTTCCCACCTCTCAAATGAGTTTTATTGTATTAAGAGTGCCACAAAGCGGCACAAAAACATGATGCTGACTTGAGTTTATTTCACGCATAATTAGTTGCGGGACGAACAAATTGTTATCAGCTCACGTGAAAACAAAACCTTGATGGTGACAAAAATAATCCAAAGATATTTGGCACATCAGTAACAAATTTCCATTTAACACTAGCTTGAGCTAAAGAGAATTCTCCCGTTTTAAGGGACTTGTTAGGCCCAATAGAACCAGAGATATCGATTTTTTCCAGAAATCGCCAACAGTACCTTATAATTCAAGTTTTAATACTCACCCAGTTTTTTTTTCAACAAATCAACATGACGCTGAACGATCGCTCGCACAAAATGTGGCCACAAATTCGCATTCTGTCAAGTATGAAACGTTGAGATTTGGGCATGGGCCGCTTGTGTTTTTACAGTATAATCTTATCAATAAAGTACATGCCAATATTGACACAGAATTGTGCACGTGTCTGAATTTCTTTGACCTTTAAACTCGACAAAGACACTTTCAAGTTTTCGAAAGTTGGATCAGACAACTTTTAAAAGACTGAAATGTATCACCTTAATGTCACGTTTTCACCACCAAAAAGTTGAATAACATAATGTGCGGGTTATCCACCAGTGCAGGCAATCTGTTGACTTTTTTTTTTCGCTGTATGCAATAATCAGCTGGTGCGGGTAATCGGCCGTGTGGGTAAACGATGAAATTACGGTATATCTGTTACAGATTCCCAGGATTCCCTTATCTCAAAATCACACAATATGGGTTTGGCTATGGGTTTGAGTATTCCAGCTCAAGTTTTGTTTGTTTGTTTCAGTTTTGATGGCACATCTCATTCATGGCCCTTTTCAGCTGTACCCAATGGTACCATTCCAGTTCCTGCATCAACATCCAATCACAGTAATGCAGCAGCTAGAAACTTTGGTTCTTTTCCTGGTCAAACTATCTGGTCATCAGAAGTGATTGCCCATAGCACCCCACCTTTGTCACCAGTTGATTTGTCCCCACCCTCAAGTTTAACAAATTCTTCACTGGGAACTACCCCTCCATTTCCCTCAACCCCATTAATTCCTGCAAGTTCTCTGACCAATTCATCAGGCAGTACATCACCTACTGTGAATGGTTATAATGACGAACTCTCTCCCTTCCCATCCCCAACTGGGCAGCAGTTTGGTTCACAAGACACCTTGCCAACTATGTTCATGCCAATTAAAGATGCATCTACAGGAGGCAAGGGATGGAACTCTTCAGAATCTGGTTACTATTCAAGTAATGGCTCCAGTCGTCGTTCTCAACCATCTCCAAGCTCAGCCCCTGGACTAGCACAATTTGTTTCTTCTCCTAAGACACGCCCACAGTCTCTAAATTTAACAAATGGCCACCATTACTGTAGTTCACCCAGTATGTCCCCTTCTTCACCGCCAGGACCAGTTCATAGCCACTCAGCTCCAAAGCATTTTAGTTCAAGTTATGATGTGAATGGAGGGTCATGGCTCAAACATACATCAGGCAGAGAGCATATTCCTCCAAGCTCTTTGCCAAGGGATGCAAATGGACATTCTGGAGGTCATGTGATTTTGCATCGTACTAAGAGTCCACTGACAAGTGAGCTGCACTATAGACTTGAAGAGTGTTATGAACAATTGCGGTGTCTAGAGAAAGAGCGAAAAAAGGTACTTGTTTGTGTGAGCTTTCACCTAATGGTTCTCCTTTTGGGTATTTTGTGACATGTTAAAGGCTGTATTCAGTGTAATTTTTTTAAATGTAAAGTCATGTTTATCACTTCAGTCTGTCACTCATCTTTATTTTAGATTATAGTTAGGCATTTCAAGATTTGTGCGCGTAAGATAATTATTCATTTTGCTTTAACTGTAACTGAAATGTTCTTTTTGTCTGTGTAGGCAGAGGCTGAAATCTCACACCTATGGTCAGGGCGAAGACTCTCATCTGGAAATGCAACAAATGTTAGACCTCCCCCTAATCCATCTAGAGTGGACAAGCTAATTGTGGATCATTTGCGAGAACATGCAAAGGTATTTGTACATATTTCAGCAGTCATTTGTTAAAGGGAAAGTGACTGCTGTGTAATTGATTTCCCTAAAAGAACATTGTTCAGATTTACCAGTGTCCAAAAGAGGAGCCCTGAATCTTTTTCTTTATTCCTGTGCTATCAGTCAAGGAACTTCACCCTATTAGAGAGGGCTAGTACCAGGTTGGTGGCATGAAAACCCCTTATGATGGGAACTTTTCACCTTTAAACCTTTGTTTGAAGACATCAGCAATAAAAAGTTACATTGAATGGGTGGAAGGCATCTCAAAATTTGGAAAGTATCCCTTCAAGTGTTAAAATAAAGTTTCAGAAGTGTTCTTGCAGCCTATAAGATTAAGGCAAATTTGAGGAATTAGTAATTATGAGTCTCACTTCAGCTTATAACAAACAATTCCTCAAGATAATGACTCTGGTGATTCAGCTTGCTGAAACAGTCTTTTTTTAAGACTAATCTCGACACAATGATCAGAGTAGATGATCAACTAGTACCAAAGTGGAGATATTATCTCTGTAGACAGTCAAAGCAGGAGATTGAAAGATGACTCCTGTCCATTTTGGTTTATTTTGGTTGTAGCATGATAGTTGTAAAGGGTGTTTTTGCTCTGTTTCTTTCTGTGAATCTCCTTTAGCATGTGACAAGCTTCCCATTACTCCTGTTGGGAACATGTTTACTTCAACCATGTGCTATCTGGTTCCAAGACTAGGAGACTATGTTTTGTTACAACTCACTGAATTTTGCAAATATATTTACAGTACCAATTAACGAAAAAGAAAAACTTCGCTTTTGGTAAAATATGGCTTCAATCTAAACTAAAATCACTGTATCACCAACACTTTCTAGTTGTGATACATTTGCTTTCTTACCTGTTTGGTTCATGTATGTTTTTGCAATTTTTAAGGTTGAAAGGTTGGGTGGTGTGATATCACTACTAAGGTAATTATTTAAAATGGCAGCATTTTGGCCACTTGGAAGTGGATTTTCATTAGGATTGGAGCAACTTTTTCTTCCACATTCAAAACATGTGGCTGCATACTGAAAAGGTCTCTTGCACAATACAGTGCACAGAAGTATGTTATTAACCATGGCTGACCTTGTAATAGGAGACCATTCGCAACACATAAAAGTCTTAAGATCATACAAATTAATTGACCAATGTCCTCTTAAGTTTACTGATTAAACCTATTTTATCAAGAGTTCACTGCTTAACTGGCTTCTTTATTGCTGTTTAGTGACTATAGCTTGACCCCCTTGACACCCTCTTATATCCTTTCAGCAAGAGGGAAATCCCTCCTTTATAATTACTAAAGCAGATGCTAATTATTTCATTACATACATATTTGTGTACATATGTATATATTTGGGTTATTAAGCAAGAATGATGCCCATTAGTAAAGAAATATTATATGCTGTTTAATTGTATTTCTGTAATGTGCGAATTGTTATGTAAATGCTATTTAGGTTGAAGCCTTAGTTGGACGAATTGAACGCATTCGTCACTCTCCTCTCCATGTCAGCATTAGTGAGGGAGTTGATCTGTGGCACAATGGAATTCGTGAATTGCAGAATCGTAGGAGGGAGGAACTTAGTAGCAGTAATTGCTCAAGAAGTAGGCTGAATGGTTCTCTGCGGAATCAAGATATTACAGGTATTGTCAGTTTAATTCCTTCAAGAAAGACTTCAAAACTCTGAAGTTAAACAAGAAAGGGACTGTTAGCCAGGAAGACCCACTGATGAAATTTTTAAGGGGAATCTAGTACATTCTTTATCTTGTATGGAGGTAGACAATATCACTGAGCAGATTGGAGACCGAAGTGTTCTGAACAAGCCACTTAATTAAAAAAAAGCCATTAAAAATTAAAAGCAAAAACACAAACATTGGACTCTGAATAAATAGTATCAGTGAAATCTCTCTAGGAACAGGTTACCGCAAATTTTCCCCCAAAAATGCAATCTTGAAAACTTCAGGGTAGGCAATTGGTAACAACGTCAAGGCTAGTACAACTACAGAATAACTACATGCAAATAGCCTTTAACTGTGAACAAATAGGATTGGTACTAATGGTATTCCCATCCATTTTTACATAGCTGTATGGAATGAGCCAGTGTGTTAAATCTGTGTACAGTAATTTACATCAACTGTTTGTGGATGGAAGATCAGAATTAGCTTGTTTGAGTTTGTTATCTGTTATCCTAGTGTCTTATGCTTAAAAAAAACCTGACTCACTCGTGTTTCTATGATAAGCCATGTACAAGCTTGTATCCAAGTTAGCTTTTTTTACTGCAGTTGTTGACCCACATCATAAATATGTAATGATAAGCATCATGATTTTTCTCATTTATTTCTGTTTATTTATGTATTTGTTTGTTTGTTTTAATCCTTCACAGAACTCTCAGCCTTAATATCAGCTGTGAAGACACTGACACAAAACACACGTGCAACCCGTACAATCATTTGGTGTGCTAATCAGCTTGTCATTGGTGATACTGCAGTTAATGACAACACTTCAAATGATGTGGACAACACAGTTGCGATATCCAAGGAAGTCATTGTGGATGTGTCTTGACAGATTGCTCATACATTTAGATGGTTTCATCCCCCAACTATACTTGAAGTGCGTCACATAATTGGAAATGAATTCCAGTGGCATAAATTGGTTCAGTGCTACTGAGTATCATCAACCTTCCAACATTGTGGAGAAAATCTGGTAGATCTAACCTCAACACAAGACCCCTGACCTTTGCATTGAAAAAAGGTGACAAGTTTGCAATCAATTATAAATTGAACTGAATCAAGGTGCATTATGGGAACAGTAATCTGGTAATAGAGAAATTCTGCTTGGCAATGGTGCTTCAGGTTTTTTCCTTTGGGTTTCCAAGCAACATGTACTTAGTTGTAAGAATGACTGAAGCAGGAGTCAAAGGAGGAAAGAATTTTTTATATGGCAAAGCAAGTGAACCTTGCAGTGTAAAGTACTGCCTAACTAATTGGATTTTAAGTGTTTTTCCACATTTATGGTTCAAGAAATGCATTGAAGCTAGCAAGATAAAGGCATCAATTATGTCTATCAATCATTTTGAGAAAGAATTGGCAAAGAACACTGAGGGTGTTGGAATGGTTGATATTGAATACAATTATGAATGTAACTTCCCACACTTTGCTTCAGTGTGTCAGTGTTGCTAGGCAACAGACATTTTATAGCAGAAGATTGTACTTATTCAGGCAACTGATATTTTTCTTCTTTCATGCATTCCATTCATGCACCAGAATGTTCCAACAAATAAGTCACAGTTGTGCAATGGGTTGGGGAAGGTGAAAAGGAGTCTTGGCAGGCCAAGTGTTTCTTACTAGTGAATAAATGAAAGGAAACATGGCAGACAGAACATTTTGAATAATTTGTGCAACTTTGTGTTGCTCTAAGCAGAGTTCACTTATTTGTGTCCTAAGAAGACTAATGAAATTTTCTCATTAATCACCAACTTCCCTGGTAACTCTACTCATGTCATCCATCATTAATGAAACAAATCAGGTTAATCATTTCTGATAATTATTCTGCACACTTAGTTTCTGGTGATAAATAATTAATCTCATTGAAGATTGGCAAATAAGTGCAGCTTAACATATTGTTACATCCATGACAAGTGTTCATCAATTTGCAGTCCAGCTCTTGAAGCACTTTCTGACTGTAGATAAGTCTGCAACAAGAATAGCATGTGTAACCACCAACGTGACAGGAGGCAGTGCTTGTATGGAGAAAATTCTAAGCCGGTTCATATTGCTTTACTGCTGAATACATCCAGACATCTTCCAATGGAAATGTTCCAAAAATAAAAGCGCATTATTTCGTTGAATTGTTTGTTGCTGTTTAGCTATGTTCAAGTATGTTCAAGTCTTGATGCTGTTTGTTTATTTGTTAGGAGTATAAACCTTCAACTTGAACATTTTCCATCTTTTTGCCTTTTCTTTTTAAAGGCCTGTTACATACTATTTGGCAATCTCCATCACTTGGCCTTCAAATTAGATGAAGCCAATTGGACTCTATCTAGGAAAACTTCAGAAAAACTTAACCTTACTTTCCCAATTTTCTTTTAGTTGCTAATAATGCACAGGAGTCATCCATGTCTGGTTTATGGCTTTAAGCCTGTAACTATAGAAGTAAACTTGTTTCATAGTCAGTTTGACTTTGTACATGACTGAACATGATGATGTGGGTTAAAAATAATTTTAAAAAAAACCTGGTAATTTGGTACTATCAACTAGTTGATAATGTAAATTGGCCACTGTTAAGAGTTTAAAATCTGATGTTCCCAAACATAAGCTTACGATTGGAATTCAGCTTTGAAACTCTTAACGCTGGCCGAATTATGCTAGTAACCCAGTTGATAACACCAATTAATCTAGTTATACTCCACCCCTGACACAGCACCATAGTTTCTTTAGGAACTCACTCCCTTACTAAAAAAAGACCACTCTTGGTCATTGAAAGAGGTATGTTATTTGTGCAAATCAGATTTATTGGGTTATCTTGCTGGCACCAATTAGATCAGTTAGGGCTTGTTGCTTGCATCAATTAGGCCCTGGATGTTTGAAGGGTGGATAATGCTACCCGCTGAACAAATTTGTGTCTGGAGGATAGCATAGTACATTTCGCAATTACTTAACTGATGGAGAGCATTATCTGCACTCTTTACAACTGGGCCCAGATTTATAAAGGTATGATGCTTGTACTAGTTTTCTACAGGGTTTGTTGCTAACACCATTCACAATGCACCCTTGAGGTGTTTTGTAGTTTTCTTGTCATTGGTGTTGTGTAGTAAATCAAGATTCTAAAGTCTTTTTTGAGTAGCATGCTATCACATACAGGATATGGTTTAATTTGCTGTGCAGTTGCTCACTAAGGTTACAAAACTTGGTTTGTCACATTTACCTTCTGCTTAAACCTCTTGTGTGTGGCAATATTTTCTTTGTTTTTTTAAGTTTTCCATGTGTTCACTTGGCTGTATTGGGTAATCCCCCATGAAAAGTAGGTCATTACTTGTCATATGCAGTGGTATGCGAAAGCAATTGAAGTAATATTCTCATTCTACATTAAAAGTAATTTCACTTAATCAGAGTTGAGAACCTAAAACATGCTCTTGGTCAAGGTACATCAAGGATAAATTGGACTTATGACTTTTTTGTACATGTGCCAAACCATTTTGTGTGGTGTTAAATTAACTTAGATTAGAGAAGTTTTTCTCCAAAATGGCCTTTTGAACACACCCCATGATTCCATGAAATTCCACAAATTCCATTACACCAAGTGAAATATTTTGTTTCCCCCACATTATTAGTAGAATCATAAAGCACGTGAAAATTTCAAGTCATTGCCATAAGTCTGTCATAAGATATTTTATTCCCAAAATTTGCAAAAATTCACCAAATTAGCCTCTGGTACCACCTTAATTCATATGGTTTCTTAACTGCATAGTTCAAGGATAAATTTTTAAGACACCCAGAACTTCTGAATTGTAGGTTTCAAAATTCAAACACTAAACCTGGTAGTTAAAATGTACTTCACTTATTTCTATTACACATGGTCTGTCCTGGTACCATCATTTTATTTACCTTGCATTAAAAATTACACAGAATTGCAAATGAATTAAACTTAGCTTTCTAACAACTGAAAATAGTGCAACAATCAATTTCAGAGAAACTGATTTATTAGTTGAATATTTTAACCCCTTCTCATAATTGTGTTGGGTAATCAAGTTCCTAGTAAGTGGTAAAGCTGGAATTTGGTGATAAAATTAACACTACAATGTAAAATAAAAAATTAAGGAAGTAGCACTGGCTGTCAAAAATATGCAAGTATGCTAACTATCTGCCCTGCCATCATGTTCACATTAGAAGCTCCATCACTCTAGTAAAAAGGGGAATGACAAATTTTCCCCATGAGCTTATATCAGTAACTGTAATGTTCCTAGTCAATGGTTTTTTTTTCATCAGGTTGAACATTTTGGGTAATAAAATCAAGAATTAGGTGCACTGCAATTGTTCATCATAGAACTTAAAGTATAGCTCCTACTAATAAGTAACTGTAGTTCCCACTTTTGTTGCTTAAATTCTTTTATTGTAAACAATATAGATGTAAACTTGTCTTTGAACTGTTTAAAAATAAACCACTGACCATGTCTCCTACAGCTTAGATAGGAGGACATCTGAATCAAAAAACACTACAGTAACAGTAATATCATCTCTCCACATACGTCTATATTGCTCTGGAACCAATAACATCTGAGCTACATAGCCATGGTCATTACCACCCAAGGCATGACGAATGAGATGAGTAGCTGCATTTTGTTCCAGAACTTCATCCCCTGCATCTTTAATGTCAGTGGGAGCTACAGCAATCTCTTTATCTTTCCTATCCTGCTGAAGAAAACTGGCAACCAAGCCAACAGCTTGCTCATCGCTAAGAACATCCCACAAGCCATCTGTGGCAAGGATAAGGAATTTATCATGGGGTTGTAAACGGTGATGTGTAACAACAGGTCTTGCTGTGAGGTAAGGTGGAGTTATGTACATATTTGGTGGAACAATAGGACCCCCATACACCTGTGTGAGAACATGGGAATGGGTTACTTTATCCCACTTGTATTGAATGTCACCAAATGATCTTAGTGGCTGTAGTTGTCCAAGGAGACGCTTGTTCTTTATGACAAAGGCTTCACCAGGGTGCTCTAACCTAAGTCTCTCTACTTCATCATCATTCTCAGCTGTTTGATCAACAGAGAGTGGAGTAGCCAGCCAAGAGCCATCCCCTTTTGTACTTCCAAGAACAGCTCTACAATCACCTGGAATACAAATTTTAAAAAATGAATCAATCACTTATTTTAAAATACAGTGACAGTTTCTCATCCCAACAAGATAAAATTGCATAGTATATGTAAACAATCAACACATATAATCGTTTTTTAGACCAACAAATAATCTCTAGGAATTTTGATAGACTACCTTCAGAGTGTCCCATGGCGTTGACTTTTCAAAGAGGATATGTAGCCAGGGAGCAGTCATTATTTACATAGAGTGGGGGAGGGAAAAGTATATTAGAAATATAAAAATTTCTATGAGCTCTCCCCCCTCCAGGCAATGAAAATAGCAAATGACCCCCTTCTTTATTCAATATTTAATTGATGATCCCTTGTCACCTCATATCTCCTCTTATATATACCTAGTAATTATCAAAATTCATGTCACAAACAATCATAAGATGATTACTTTGCATAACACCCACCTTGGGCAATGGATCGCTCTTAAAGTGTACCTAAAACTACTGATCCTCCCTAAACTTCTTTATTAAGAGTTTTGTCCCCCTCTTGCCAATCTGAAATAGCCTTGACCACCCTTCCTTTTCTTTCTTCCCTTCCCCCACTTTACATAAACAATGGCCAGTCCCTTTATTTAGTAAAATGACCTTACAACAGATATCCCCATTACCATGTTACTGCTGTAATCCTCCCAGCATTACATAAATATCAGTAAAATGCAATGAAAAGACTGCTTTACTCTACATAGCTGATCATGTGTTACTGTCTACACACATACCTGTGTTTGCCACATAGATGTTTTGTCCCTCAATATAAGATACTAACGCACAAGCCCCTGAAGCTCCAGCAACAAAGGAGTCGTCAAGAACTTTTACTGGTATGGCTTCAGTAGAAATATCGTCATCTAGTTGTGTAAAAGCCAAACTAAGGGATTCCTGAGGAGGCATTCGACCTTCAAAAGGCTTCCCTATCAAGGTTTTGATAAAGTACTTTGGTCCTGTTTGAAAAACTTCTTGTTTTTGACTTAAAGTATAACCAAAATTGCTCTGAGATGTGCTTTCCATTGCTGGTAACCTGTCCTGTAAAATTTTAACAAAATCATCCCCTGAGAAACCTTTCGAGAGATTTCTCTCCAAGATGGTCAAATCAGATTTTGCAAGGAAAGATACAGCAAGATAGAGAGGTAAACGATTTTTAACCATTTCTGCACACTGCCAGCCACCGTGCCCATCGAATACACCAAAGGTTGTACCGTTTGTTTTCAATAACAGCCATTCGTTGGCCCGATCTTCACACGGAGAATTGGAAGCGAAACTGTTTGTTTCAAAGTGAGATACTACTCCAATATTCACATTCACGCTTTTTTCATTCTTTCGCAAAATTTCACTGGCCTCTTTAGGACTTATTGGAGGTTTCTCTGAACCTTTAGGGCCCTGTACAAAATTATGGATCCATTTCTGCAAAAGGTCTCGTAATCCAACGGAGCTTGACGCATCTTCTTCTCCGCTGCCAGCACGAACCGTTAGGGACCTGTTGAAACCAAACGTGTACATGGAGCCAAAGAAAGCGGCTGTTGCGCCGAATACTGGCCATTTCCATTTACTCAAGGTTCCAAAAAATTCTGCTCTGTTCATTAGGGACATGGGACGATATTTAAGATTCTTAGAACAAACTAAACGAGAAAATCAACCACACCATCACGTGTTAGTGGTCGTCCCGTCTGACCGCCATAGCAGTATGTCATGATGGAGCTATGATGGATGTTTCGCAGTTAGGATCCAGACTCTCTGAGGTGTTGCTCTACACCCTGGAAACGAGGTAAACCCCGCCCTCTACTCCGCCCTGTTTCCCGCCCTCGGACTCAATTGCTTCCGGACCGTCTCGTAACTCAATGGTCAGGGTCCATGTCAATTTTAAATTCTAAGAGAGCACTTTCCCATGACATCCTGTTTTCAGGCAGGTTTTAAGTGACCCCTTCACATAACTATGACTGAATTCCTGAACCAGTATCTTTGATGAAAGAGTTTCTGCTCCCACTCAACTAAATTCACAAAGCTCCTCAAATCATGAATTGTTACCGTACCTGAATCAATACTAAATAGCCCCACAAAGCTTCAGGGGAAAGAGGTCAGGATTTATTCTGACAAGTGCTCGTTACCCTGACTGAAATCGGCGATTTGTAATCCTTGGGTATTCATGTGATTACCACGGAAGAATATAAATGATCACATATTTAATTAGCGGAAACAAGTACGCAGCAAAAGACCTTTAGATGCGACTTAACAAATTTGATATTTAAGTGCTACAAATATTCCTCTGAGTAAGAAAAAGTATTATCAAAGTGTGAATTGTGTAGCATTTATGCACATAGCTGGGTCTCAAATGAACAAGAGAATTCATATAATAATTGGAAATTTTTCCTTTCTCTCGGCCAAGGACGTTGCTTTGCTGAAAGTGGTACCCAGTCAGGGGGCAGTATGGGTTAAGGCCTATGCTTCTCCTGGCTTCTGTTTCTACCATTTCTTCCAACACAATGAGGATCATTTTCTTTTTTGCTCTGCTTGTTTTTTGTCAATTTGGCTCTGATAAAGTGAAACAAATAAAAACAAAAACAAAACAAACCTATGCCCTTCAATTTTAATATGCACAACTTCCTACCACATTTACACATGTCCAACCAAATGGAGGTTTAACCCTTCAACTCCCAAGATCTCATTAGTAATTCTCCTTACTATCTCCCATACAGTTCTAGTGATGTTAGTTTGGAGAATTTGGTATTGGATCAACTAATAATCCCCAAATTAATATTTTTCTATATTCTCATCACTTTTCTGCTCAATATTGTATTGATATTGTAAGGAGAAATTCTGTCTTGGTCACTGATGGGAGTGAAAGGGTTAACCATTCTCAAAACTGTTTTGAGCAAATTCTTTAAACAGTGCCCTCTACAAAATGAATATGATCTGTTTCCAATTATCAGTTAGTTTCCATGTTGCTGTGTGTCTGTTCAGTAATCAAAATGTGGTAAGAACAAAAAAGTGGCAAATGGGGAGCAGCCAAGTTTGTCACTGTTGTTCATACCACCTTTTGACTTCTTCTGTGATCTATTACTGTTCAGACACATGGCAACAGAAAAGTTGTTTCAAATGATAAAAAAAAAACAAAATGTTTAAGGTGATATCATCTATGCATCTGTCCTCCAACAGATCATAAATAAGAAACAATCAAAATGCATTTATAATTCACTTTATCATATAATACCTATCAGATGAATGAAAGCTATCAAAGAGTTAACTAAACAATTCTGAAAAATTTGTTGCATAAAGGAAATTCAAATTGGGTCAAGAGAAGGAGAGAAATTGTGCAAGCATCTTTTAACCAACAATGTAATTTTCAGAATTATATCAGAGGTACACTATAACTTTTGATAGCTCTATGGGAACCACTGGCTTCATGTCAACTGTAAGGAAAAGATTACCAGGATAACTCACATAAATAATATGTTATAGTCCAAAGGTACCATAACTAAATGCATTACAATGGTACTAGAATACTGAAAAAAGCTGACAATTTTGTGACCTTCCACTGACAGTGGTTGGTGTTGTTTATACTGTTTGGAAGCCACAAATATACAATTTTCTTAACAAATATAAAACCAAATGTCACATTATGGCAGGAATAGATACACCTTTGTGACAAGCAATCATGCCAGACTTAGTATCCTGGCCATATTATGTACAAATTTTTAACTACCATGATATAACTTAAAATAATTGCTGGTCCTTAGGAAATGTTCCCATATATTTGCAAATGATTGATAGCATAACTTCATCTGCTCCACCACCAATTGACAAAAGACGGTTGTCTCTATAAGCGCGGCTGACTTCCACTTCTGAAGTAAAACCCATTCCTCCCCAGAACTGCAGGCAGGAGTCAGGTACCTCTCGTGCAAGGCGACCAGCCTTGAGTTTGAGCATTGAGGCTAGCTTGTTGACATCTTTACCTTTCATGTACAGATCTAAAGCATAGAAAAGTAAATTAGTCACCAACTTAGGATAACAATTTGTAATAACAGAGAGACCTAGAGTCCAAACATGGCACCCAAAGTGAAAAAAAGAAAAAACATTTCAATAAAAGAAACAAGGATAAAACAAAAAAAGAAACACACACACACACACACACACACACTTAATAAGCCTAATGAGAAGGACAAGTTCCTCTTTATGGTATGATAACATGTTTCTTATATAATCATTATTAAATTGAAAGAATTGGACCAAAGCATAGCTTTCTCTCCCTCTATGACAGTAGTAAAACTCTAACCAAAATTATTTAAAGCTGCCAAGAACCAACCTGTAGTTCTATATACAAGTGACCTGAGCAGTTCAACTTCAGTTTGAAGCTCAGCAAGGCGGAAGTGAACATACTGATTGTCTAGAATGGATTTGCCGAATGCCTTCCTTTCCCTGCAGTAGGTGGCAGTTTCAAAAATAATTCTCTCCATAGACAACAGAACTAAAACAAAAAATATATCACATAAATAACAAGAAAAGGTATCTATTATTTTGATAAAAACCCTCTGCTAAATTAAATAAAAGTTTTACTTAGTCAGTCCATTCACTTTTGTTCTTATATTTATCAAATCCTTTTCCCACGAAAGGGAAAATTTAGTGTTCATTAAAATAATAACTAAAAATAATTCTATCATTATGACTTTTATCATTACTATTTAACTGTAATATCATAATTTTTACCATTGTAATTATGAATGTGACTTGTTATTATTACTGACATAATTATAAATAAACTGTGGCCCTGCCTTGGCAAGGGGTAACTCAAGATAATTTGGTTTTATCAACTGAGTTGATAATGTAACCTTGTCTCTGTAAAGAGTTTCTAAAGGTAACCCCTAAGTTTCAGAAACTTGGAAAACCCAAACAAACCTACTCTACGGTTCACACTTCAGTATGTGATGAATATTATAGTGTTCCTGATCTTGAGCCTTAAGCTCTCTCAAATGTGAGCAAGAATTCTTTCTAGACTGATAATAAGAGTTTCTTATGTTGTCTTTGTTTATTGGTCATCCTATAATACCTGAAGCCCCAGCAAAAACTCTTTCCTCAACAAACTGAAACATCTGGTATGGAAACCCCATTCCTTCCTGACCAATCAGGTATGATTGTGGTACTTTCACATCCTCAAAGAACAGCTCTGCAGTGTCTGATGAATGCATCCCAAGCTTGTTAATATTCCTTGCCTTATGGACTCCAGGTAGATTGAGAGGAACACAGATCAAAGACTTGTTTTTATGTGGTGGACCTCCACTTGTATTTGCTAAAAGACAAATCCAATCTGCCTGGAGACCATTTGTAATCCATAACTTGCTTCCATTTATGACAAAGTCATCTGTTACAAAAAAAATCATTTGAAGCCTTGTAGACACAGAAAGTTTAAATAAACTGTTGAAATACTAAATCAAACAAAGTATGGATACACCCATATCAGTTTTCCTTCTGGCCTTCCCTACAAGGGCATACCCTTGTAGATTGACAAATTTATACACCTGTATCTACATGCTGTGGCTATATAATTACATTCTATAAGTAAAAGGTGTTGCTTCTGTAGTTATCAACAGAAGTAAACTAAAATATAAAACACAATAAAGTATAATAACAATGCAAAACCTTGCTTGTTCCTCCAAAAAATGGAATTAGACAGGAAACTTACAACAGTATTCAGGCCAGTCTATTATACATAGTTCAATTGTAACCCCTCCTGGTCACCTTAACAAGATAAACAATTCCATAATATAGGATTCTTTGTCCCATTTTCAGCTTGCTGACTCAATCAAGATGTTTTGACTGTAAGCAGTCTGATAAATTAGCTGGATCAAAAATTAAGAGGTCTGGATTCAAGCCCTTGCTTGGTCATTGCATCATGTTCATAGGTAAGATACTTCACCATCACAACACAGTGTCTCTCCTCCAAGGGCATAAATGAGTAGTCATGGGAAACTAAACTATGAGCAGTCCTTTCCATCACACAAGCAAAAAAAAATTCAGAGAAAAAAAAATTGATGTTAGCACATCACAGGGAGCTCTTGATGCACTGCAGGGGCTTTATGAATGAGGCTCTCAAAAAATAGGGACTACAGATTAAGCCCAAGAGTTTGACCTCCATGTTTGGCTCACAACAACAAAAATATAATTGGCGACTGGATGGATATGTGTCAACACTTCTCAACACTGCAGATTAATCATTGTCTGATGACCTGTAGGAATGTTTGTTGCCACTTCTGACAATTTGTTTGCTAAAACCAGGGCAGACAGAAGTGCTAGAAGCTCTTTTTGTTAGCAAAGAAGTTTTTCTCAATTTTGCTAACCAGCATTGGAAAGATAACCTTATCCACTGGATAAATCATTATCCCATGGATAGCACAATAGGTTATGTTAACACTCACCAGGTGGATAGTGATTTATCCTTTGGATAGCATTATCCATTCTTTGAACAACTGGGTCCAGGGGTTTTGTCCCACAAGACAATCATCAAGCCCTTAAGCATATCCTTGTAATTTTATTGCTTACTGGCATTGTGGTGGAACAAGCAGGCGAAGTCAATGAGCTTGGCCTTCCAGCCCTTCAGTTATCAGACAAGGACAAAGACTGCATGACTTCTTTTTCAGAAGACAAATTACAAGCAAACACATAGCAAAGGTTGTTTTGCAATGGTTCCATGGACTGACCTGCCCTTCAAAGGAGTTTTTTTCATAAGACTCATCTTTACTGAAACATTTCATGGATTTCCAGTTTATTGTGCAGCTCAAAATTTGAAATGGTTTAATTTTGTGAGATAACCCATGAATTGCGATGATATGAAGATTGAGTGCTAATTCAGATAAGGGATGTCTTTGATTATGTCTAATTGAGATTACATTTTGACACCTCACTATCATTAAGCCATGCATGGTCAAACTCTTGAGTTGAGTCTGTAGTTCCTACTTTATGAGCTCCCCACTCACTAAGCTCCCTTGGTGCATCAACATCACTCCAAGAGCTCCCTGCAGCTGGCTAACATCAATTTTTCTGCAATTATGTTTTTGACTATAGGGCAATGGACAACCATTCCAACAAGAAAGAGTTGCACTCCTAAATGTCAATCCTAATTCTGAAGCCTAATTCCTTTCAATGACAAACCTCCTTTTTTAATAGCTGTAGTTTTAATACTTGCAACATCTGATCCAGCCCCAGGTTCACTCACTCCAAGACAGGCCACAACATCACCAGCAATGGATGGAACTAAAAACTCTTGTTTAAGCTCTTCACTACCAAACCTGATAAGTGCTGGAGTTGCCATGTCTGCCTGAACTCCTATGGCCATGGGTATAGCACCACATTTAATGCTTCCTGTTGAGAAAGTAAACCTCTACACTTCCATGTTTTTAGTGCTTGTTCTCCTTACTGTTTCCCATAATTAAAGTAGTTGTAGTTGTTAACAAAATCAAGGTTTTGGACACTTCAATTTAACATACACTCTCCCATTGGCTTGACATACATCACTTTTTTTTCTCACGTAAGCAAAGCACTGCATTTTTCAAAAAGTTTTATCAGTTTGTTCGATAACAGGGTACAGACTTCAGACAATTCGATAGAGACTACTTCAAGAATTTTAAGGAGTCAGTCTGCTTACTTCACTCTTATGACAGGTTTGGAATTGTTTAAATATTCATCACAGCACTAACATTAGAGGAATAGTACTCTGGGCAGGGCTCTCTGATTACAATAAAATATAGTTTCTCATAGTGATCTGTGGATTAGCAGGCTCCACACCATGTTAAATATCCCAGGCAAATCTTAAAGAGAGCACCAAGAACCAAAGGGAGCTCTAGAGGAATACTTTAGGCCCTTACTTCCTTTGCCAATGGGAGCTCTAGAGAAATACTTTAGGCCCTTGCCTCCTTGCCCCCCCCCCCCCTCAAAAATGTCTAGCTACAGCCTTGAATTAAGTCAAGAGTTTTGTATAAATACATGAGGGTTGCTTCAAAACTATCTCTGTTTCAAACCACATGCATGTATAACTTCCCCTGTTGAATGTCCAGGCTCCGAGGCTGATGGGAAATAAAGAATCATTGGCTGGAGGATAATTATCAGATACACCACAACATTTTCATCAGCAACCAAAACTGAGATATGCTCACTTGCTGTTGAGAAGACACTAGATCAGAGACCAAACAGTGGAAAGGTAAAAAAAATTGCTGACCTAACTCTTCAGCCATGGCCACACTAAAAGAATAGTCCAATCCTAATCCACCATACTTAGTGGGCTTGTTTACTCCAAAGAATCCGGCCGATCCCAGCTTTTTAAAAACTTCATGAGCGGGAAACCTCTTCAAATTCTCCCATTCGTCAACGTAGGGGTTTATTTCTTTCTCGATTAATTTTTTGAGAGATTTTCGGAGTTCTGCATGATCCTCCGTAAAAATAGATTCGTGGCTTACTTCGTACGATTCTTTTCGTAAATTTGGCGCTGCTCTACAATACGTGCTTGTTGAAAACAATTTAAAAAGCGAACGAAATTGTGTGCATTTCGTCATCGAAACCCTCGCAGAAACAGCCATGTTGGTTACTCATTCCGTTTAGCAATGGATGCTGCGGAGCCCTGGGAACGAGTCTGGAATATGACAGCAAAAGTCACGAGATTTATCAAGTAAGATTACTTACGCAAGGCAAAGAATTTCACAACAATGGTTTTCCAGGAGGGATGTCACTTCCTCAGTGAATATCTTTTGAGTAAACGCCTTAATCGATATTGTGATTTTTAATTAAAAAAGATGGAAAATGGATACATCACCGCTGGATTTGCTTGGAGGCCGGGATCTCAAATAGATGTGAAACGCGTAGAGCTTCTGATCTGCAGAGCGGAGGACATATATCAGGACCACTTTGATAACGACGATGTTACCGTGGAAAACTTAAAATATTCAACTTATAACCTGGAGCAGTGGAATTCAGAGGGCGGGAGCTTTTGTGTCTGTCCAGCTCTTAAACCTGGCGTGTATCATTTCGTTTTTCGCATAGACAATGGGGAACAGAGAGAATTGACAATTTCTGATTATTACGACAGAACTTTTCTTGGTAATGGTCGTGCTGTTAATTACATCGAAGTTTTGGCTAATAACAAGAAAAATTTAACACGTGGTAAGTATGGATTAAATACATCATATACCAGCAAGGGCCTTGTTCTAGCTTTAAAGTTTATAGTATAAAGTATGTGCACGGTCTGTTGATCAACCTTGGGTATCACTAGGTGTCAAATATTCAGCTGTATCAATTTACTTCCTCAGTCACTGGAGACCGGACAGCCCTTGAGCAGTATACTATAATTAATTGTTTACAAATATTACTCTTCGAAGTGTCTTGCAAATCATCTTCTGGTTGGATGGGTCAGCTTCAACCGAGACAAGTCGCCCACATTGAGTCGAATCAATTCAAATCAACAACATTTTGAACCCTTGCGGAATATATGTTTTGGTTCAATTTTGTCCTTGGTTCAAATTTTATTTTCTTTTGTTTTCGGGTATTGTAATGTATGATAATGAACCACAACATATATTCCAAGGGTGATAGGTCAAGTTGCCCAAGAGTCATCTTGCCTGAAACTTGAGTCAGGTTGCCTGAAATTTTAGTCATGTCACCTGAAAAAAAGAGTCAAGTCACCCAAAGACACAAATACTAAAAACATCAGAATTTCAGAGTATGTTTGAGTAACGATTCTATTGGTATGTACTCATTTCTTACTCACCGACATTTTGTAGGCTCGAGAAACTCTTTCTTGGTTCTTAACAAATATGTTTCAGCAATGATTCTAAAAGCATTGTTCATTTCTAACAAGAAAGGGAAGCATTGTTCATGTCTAACAACAAAACAAAGCATTGACCCTTTACCAACTTTTCAAACAGGACAATCAACATTTGTTTACCAGGTTTTTTCATCTGTTATTGTTAAGAAAGTCACAAATAGACGCAATAGAACTTTACTTTTATGTTACACTGCATCCATACATTTATTGTTGTAGAAATGAACAACACTTCCCTTCATAGTATTGTTAGAAACCAAGATAAAGTTTCTCAAGCTTACGAAATGTCCGTGAGTAAGAAAGATTATATACCAAATGAACAACGCTTCATTTTGTTGTTAGAAATGAACAAAGTTTCCCTTTGTTGAAGGGAATGAACAACGTTCTTAGAATCTTCCTGGTGTTGTCGGAAACAAAGAGTGCTTTAGTGATAAAAATTTCTCAACTTTATTGCCTATTCACATTCTGAAATTCTAATGTTTTTAGTACTTGTTTCTTCGGGTGACTTGACTCTTTTTTTTAGGCGACATAACTAAAATTTCGGGCAACATGACTTGGGTTTCGGGCAACATGACTTCAGGTGAGAGGACTCTTAGGTGACTTGACTGTAAACCATTCCAAGTATCCTGCAAATCTACGTATTTGATGACTCTGCCTCAACTAGGATAAGCCGTTCAATTCAAAGCAAATTGTCAACACTTTCAAACCAGTCTTGTAGCAGGTAGAGAATTATTTTTTAGGTGTCTTGAAAATCGACCTCTTGTATGAAATTTCCACCTTAAGAAGGATACTTTATTCAGATTTCCAGTATTAAGAGAGGACTTCACCACAAATTGACTAGCTGTAGGTCAATTCATAAACTGCCCTAGGAAAAGAATTTTTCCATGCTAAGTATATTTATAGTAAGGTCCATTTCTTATTGTGAATAGCAATATTACCTGTGTTGAATAAGTTTTCTTAAGAAGGTGTCCATTTTGGAAGCGCACCAACCAAGTGTAAGGCTTGGAACCAAAAATGCAGGGTCTGGGAGTTGTGAGACAGACCCAAATAATATTTCCCTCAGAAACATTTATATTTTTATTCCATCCTATTTACCTTTATGACAACCTAATGTTTATATTGTTGAAATGTTAAATTCTTAGAAATTGTAGTACTGAATTTAATAAAAATCTTTTGTTTTCTATTGTATGAAGATGGGCAAATACACCTAAGTAGTGTTCAGTTCACTCAATCACAAGTTTGTTCAAATTTGCACATCCTTTCAATAATTTTTTTAGCAAAGTCTGCTTGTTGTTAAATGCTTCCCATAAGTTTGATAGATGTGTTTAGTATTGCTTAGCTGGGTTACTAGAACCAGGTTATGGTGATTTTGAACAGTGAGTAGTTTTTATCTAACCCTATGACTAGTAGGAGGGTTTGATCTATTAAGCTTTCCCAAAGGTGATTTAAGTGAGTGATAAACAATGAGTGGTAGGATATTTGCAACTGAGTTAAAACTTTGATAATTTCCAGTAGTAGCAGACTTATGGTTTTGATGTATCATTTTGACAGCACATGGGAACTCAGTCAATGTGAATTCAGTCAGTGATGAGAAACACCAGTCCACTAAGATGAGTAACAGCAAAGACTCACACTGCGAGCAAGACCAAAGCAACAGATCATGTGTTTTGTTATGACAAACATTTATAGATCATGAAAAACAATTAATTTATACAGTACTAACAGGATGGGTGGTCAACTCTATTATCCTATCAAGCAACACTGCAAGTAGTAGTACTTTTACCTCTTTTACAAAATAGGTGACAGGTAAGTGCAAAAATGATATTTTTAAAACCATTTAATTATATTTTTTGTGTCAGAAAAAAATAGAATTACATAGTAGTAACTTGTCAAGATGAACACAATGAATTACATGAAAAAAAAGCTTTTGTAGCTCAATCAACAAACATTTTTACCTGTCCAACCTATGGTTGTTTGAATCATATATAAATATGTAAGTAATAAAGTAACTCCATGTTACGAATTGATGTCAATACAACTTGGCAGGATTGTCATACTTTGTTAGTAATCAATTCTGCAATGGTCAATTTACTTAACCTTTTTAACCTGTATTGCAATATGCACTGCATTTTGGTAAAGAAAACATTAAATTATAGTGTTGCAATTAATGTGTTGGCAGTTTTCTATTATTTGTATTACTGTAATTCCAGTGTAATTTAATATTATTTGTTAGTACTGTGAGCCAAATCCTTTTATCTTTTATAACAATTATTAAAGGAATAAATGGTTTGAGGCTTATTTTCCATCTTACCATATGACTTTTTCTATTCAAATTTTACACTCTCTCTTGGTGTCAAGTTCCTTTCAAAAAGTTTTTAAGGTGAGCAATAAAATTTTTCTGCAAATGACAGTTAAAAAAGTTTATTTTTAAGCCTCAACTTCATGCACTAGAGCCAGTTTTCCTGCCTTCTATCCAAATATATTGATTATGGGCTGTTAACAAAAGATTCAACAGTCATTTATTTGCTACACAACTCAAAAATATTTTAGGAATACATTTATATTTTTTTAACATTTTAGTACCCCTGTACTTATTTTGTAAAATAAAAATACATGTTAAGTAAAAATACATGTTACAATGTTACAGTAATTACTATTTTTTGTTAGGTGTAAGGTTCCTGAATCCAATTTCTTGAAAGTCAAGGTAACTTAGCAGGCCTGAAGCCATATATTAGAATCAAATTTAAAGAATCAAGGAGCAGGTTCTGGCATCCAAATCAATCCATTTTGTTACTTAAGCTGAAAGTTTTATGTTATATTTCCAAACAATTTTAAACCCCTGTCTTGAATGAAAACAGAACAGCTTTACAGGCCTTTAAGTTTCCAGGACCTTCAAGAAATGGGCCTTGGCTTAAATAATCTGATTAAAGAATTTAAAAGTAAATGAAGTGTGGTGTGTGGTTTGGTTTGAACTCAAATCTAACAATTAACTCTGTTGTCTATCTAGTTAGAAACTTGTGTTGATCAAAAGGAAGTGGTGCCTATTGAAGAATGACTCATATCAAGGCCAATGAAAATCTCTACCAACAACCTTATACAGAGCATGATTGTATGGCCTGTAGAATTGTTGAAATAATTTTACAGTCTAGTTTCTAAAAATGACATGTCTTTTTCCTTTTGATCCCTCTAAAGACTCTAAACAGTCTCCCCACTTTTTGCCATCTGATTGAATTTTTTCCTTACAGCAAGGGAATCCTTTAGATCCGTGGAAATAGAAGTTCTTTTCAGAATCCTTTAGATCCGTTGAAATGGAAGTTCTTTTCAGTGATAAATGGCCCTAGATATAACAACTTCTTAACAGGTTTTATCTCATCAGCTGTATTTTGGAAAAGACCTTCTCCACTGACAAAGTGAATCCATGAAAATGGAAAATACATTAACCATTGATGTAAGTGGTTGATATAAACCTCATTTTTCACTATACCTCTTTCAGTGGCCAAAACACTTACCTCCTTTGTGACAAATTCCTCGAATTTTGGAAGGAAAGAGTTGTTTTTGTTCAATAAAAGTTGTGTATAATCTGAGATAGCTCTTACCATGGGATCTCGCACAATCACTTAGAGCTTAACATCTCTTGACCACTTGTACACACTCCTAGGAACAGTCTGAGGTGAAGTAGCCAGGAGATTTTCAGGTAACTGATCTTCCCTTGACTCGGGCATGTGACTCCTGTACCACTCAAGGCCTTGTTTGTAGTTTTCATCACGGTTGAAAAAGTGTACCTCCCACGGGAATGCTCTGATATCAGGATTTATTTTTTTTTTTTTAGAGGGCACGTTAACGAATCCTGCAATGTGATCGGTTCTTTACCCGATCAGTATTTTCCAATCCCTGCCCACGGATAACGGTAACGCTTTCGTGAGTCGCAGAGTGCATACCTTCTTTCGTTGCCAATTTTCATGAGTATATCTCGTTTTTCCGTCTGGGCAGTATTTTTAAGCAAAGATATAGGTCACTACCTCAAGCCGGTAACTAACTTATTAATCCTCTTCTCTCTCAAATCACTTTGGTCGACAGAAAAATATCGGTGTCAGAATGAATTTGTATAAGCAATAGTGTCAATACGTTGGTTGACAAGCGGCCTAAAAACCGTCTGCAATTAATTTTAATCGTTCACAAAAAGTAACTAGAAAGTTAAAACGTGGGGTAATTTTTAGGAGGAAAGACCAGATTTACACACGCCATTGCAGCAAACAAACGAGCAAACTCTCCCAACTTTAAGATAAAAAATTTGAATTTACTTTCAATTACTTTCCTCGCTGTTTACTTAATGAACAGAGGTAAATCTTCGTACATGAATTAATCATCGATGAGAGTGAATAATACTTTCCGTAAGATCATTGACTGTTTTTGAGGAAAACATTGTCGTGACAGTGCTTGCCAAACTGGTTTCATTGTGTTTCAAAAGTTTACACGCGCTTTTTCTTTTGTTACGCGCTCTCTAATTGACAGGTGTCAGATTATGACAGATACTTGTAAGAATAATGTTTCAAAGTTTGTTTGAAAGCCTTTTAAATCACCTTTATCATTACGCAAATAAAAATGTTTCGGTGAAGCATCTCTCTTTAATTTGCATCACCTCTATTTTAACTACCATTTACTCGCTCAAAAATTGTTCAGTTTATGGAAGGTCACAGTTTTTCACCATACGAACCTCCCAGCCGGCAAATAACATATATCTATTGCATATGGCTATGAACCTTTTCTCCTCTAACATGTAAGGTATATGAATAAGTAGATTGGAAAGACGTTAATGACGAGCACAGGATTTCCCTGATCTATTGACTAACACAAGATTTGTATTTCAATTGTGGGTGTTCCACTGCACCTGTTGAATTTTTCTTACCGCTGTAGGCACGTTTAGTTTCATCTCCTATCACGTACTAAGACTGAGCTATGCAATCAACCACAAGCTTCCCTCGGCAATGCAGTCGAATTCTAATGATTACTTACTGACTGTTACTGGTTTGTTTTATTAGCGAGTAAAATTTTCCCACAAATATCGCTTTTCGAATTTTGAGTTCACATTACATACAAGTTTGCCCATCATATCAGATCATACTGGTACTGAGTGTCCAACATGTGCCATGAAATGCTGAAAATCAAAAGAGTCGAGAATTCACTCGATAGTAAAAGTCTTCTCGTTAACTTTTAAAATATTTTTGCTTGTTGTGAAATGACCCTTGGAATTTTTTTGAAATGTCTTACATTTACTAGCAAAAAATACTACTGTGGGACTTCAGGAGAGGTCAGAACTCAGGGATTTAAACACAAAATTACCTGGAAAGACTTTCATAAGAACAAAATTAGTGCTGACCTCAATTTAAATGGATATAATTTTCTAAATGTCGGTAAAGTCAGAGTCAGTCGTATGTTGTGCCATGATGATAACTTTTAATTTAGAGAGAGCATCGCAAGCAGAATTTAATTTTCATGGAAAATGTCGTAAATAACGTATCATGTAGCGGCCGACACAAGTGAAGGAAATTTCAACGACAACTATGAGTTTCGCCAGTGAAGACGCACTATGAGGCGAGGATATATTGTACGGAAAAGACTTGAATCGTTTTATTAACGTAGTCGAGGTATCCAAGTACTTATCGTAAATTGAAATATGAAATTATAAGGAAGAAGCTAAGCTAAATTCTAAGATACGGAGCAACATTCCAATCATTCCGATATGAAAGTAAGATCCCAAAAAACTAGCTAAAACTCTTAAAACAAACTCACAAAAGACTATCTTCAAGGATAAAGGAGAACTGCGTGAAAACGAATTCTAACAAAACTAATTTCCGAGTGGGAAAAACGAGCAGCTTACTAACAAAGCATGAACAACGTAAACCACGTGTTACAAGGTTGCAAAGAAACTGTTATAAAAAACTGGGCGAAACTACCCGGCGAAAGACTAGATGTTTAAACAAGTACGAAGAGAGGGAACATAAGCACTTACATAACAGTCCCGCCTGTAAAAGTTTGACCAAAACAAACTTCGAGATAAGGTGGGCAAAAGGGCGCTTTTCGATAAACACGTCTTATCGTTAGCCCAACGCAAGATAACTAACTAAAAAGCGGTTCTGGGTGGAACTTAAAGATCACGTCCCTAATGGACAAACAGTAACGTCACTATTGCAGTTTAACACGTTTAACACGAAACAAACTTATAACAAATCAATGTCCGGTAGCAAAGGCGTGGCAGCCGTTACATATCACAAGTGCGTAAATAATTAGTTTGTTTAACTTATCTGCCGTAATTAGTGAGTGAGTGGGCGATTGCGAATACGCTTATTTTTTTGTAGCGATAAAGCGAATTTAGATAGAGTATAGAAAGTAGAATTCCAGTGTATGTAAAGTGGTGTAAATACTAATGTATTATAGTGATTTGCGTGCCGTAAGAAGTGAGTGGGTTGGCAATTTCTAATATAAGTATTTTTTATAGGTTGAGAGCTTAACAATCATGATTCCATTGTATGTAAAAAGGTTTAAGTAATGTATGAGAACCATTTAGTAAGTAATGTAATCGGTTGATATAACTTACAAATTAGAACTTACTCTTTGAAACTAAGAGGACACCTTAACCATACACTCAAGAGAATCTCATCACTACGATAGTAATGTGTATGTTGGTCTATGCTGTAAGAATTTGTTTTTGTCAGTTTCCGTGATGTACCTAATGCATTCTATTCGGTAACTAGGTAATTTAATACTAATCCCCTAATCCCCTTTATTCTGTAACTACCTTTGCCACTTAAATCATTGTACTGTGCTGGCGGATATTAATAAACAATGTCGCAGAGTTATGTTAGTCGTAGTATTCTTACACATGCATTATCTCGCTTCCCGAAATAAAGACTCCAGCGGACTCTTAACCCAATCCCTAAACAAAAAAGAGTATTTAGAACATTTGACCAACAATCGGTTCGACGACTGTGGCGCGAATCGAAATTAAAAGAGGAGAAACGCGGTAGAGGAACAGAAGGATTTGAGGTCTCTTTGACCAAAGACCAGTTCTTTCCCTTTTTCCTCACTCCTTCACTTCTTAATGATTGAATTGACTCATCACCTGGAAAATAATATTATGCAAGTTCACATTTTAAGATAACCCTCGACTGCTACTAATTTTTAAATAGTAAGGGACAGATGACAAGCTAGACCAGTTAGCCTTTCGGAGGTTATTCTCGATGATACCTTAGAGTTAATGTTAAAAACAAATACATAAACAAACTCATGAGTCCATAATGTAGACCAGGAATACAACACTTACTTCAGACTGGTTACAAAACGCAGGCCAGCTGAAAACAAAAACAGTTCTCTTATCTAGATATACCTTAATTTAAATAGGTTTTAATTGTATTATCAAAAGTACCCCAGCCTTTGCCCACAACAGTGACATTTGATAAGAGCATCTTTACGGAAATAGATGTAGCAAAAAGTTTAAACCGAGTTTGGCTTTGCGTTTTGTGGTTCCCTGGGCTCAAAATATCTCTGTATTCATCACCTCTTTTATCCTGGCCTTAACGGATAAACAGCGGGAGCAGTTATCACGAGACGGCTGCGTAACCCTCGCCACACTTTGACTGACCCCCGCATTTTCGCACGTTTTATTAACCGAAATTGGCGCAGACTACTTTGTCAATTTAGATTACCTGTGTTGTGCAATGTGCATGGCCACGCCTCCACGTAGAAATTCAATATTTTTCCCCTCGTTTGTTTCCGTTTACAGATTTCTATTCACTTTTCAATTACCTTTCGCGTATTTGGCAAGACAGCGCTTGTCTCTTACGTTCTCCTTTGTAATAAAATGTAAACAAAAATTTCAGTTTGCTGATCGGCTGGGAACACGTCAATTAATCTCAAGCATGCAGAAAGATAGGATTAAGAGTAAAAAGTTTTAATTGAGGGCAGAAAATGGAAATTAAATTGATTGACTGGTAACCCGCGAAAGCACAACAAGACAAGATGGCGGAGAAATCGGAAGAAAGTTCAGAGTCTGAAAGACAGTGCTAAGAATGAAAACAACCAACAAAGCACAAACAACTGGCTAAACATGTGGAAGTTCTGTGCTTCCAAAAACGGCTGAAATGAAAGTATTGAAGGCCCCGAAAACTGACTCGCGAGAAGTTAATATGACAGTTGGTAAGAAAGACGGGGGAAGATTGCGAGCGAGATGGCCTCGGTGTACTGTTTACTGCTATTAAGCGTTACCTACCTGAGAAAGGAAGCAAACGCTCGATTTTTCGTGGCAGAAGGAAGCTCGAAGGAAATCCTTACGGGCAAACCCCGATTACCCTAGCGCCAACGCAAAGGCAGGCGGCCGAACCAGTTAGCCATAACACGAAATAAACATGACTAAAAGGAAAACAGAGAAAAAAACTTTGCATGTATTTTTAGTAACAAGTAATCACAAGAGTACATCTCATACAAGAGCCCATTTTACAGTTGTGTTCTTAGTTGCCAAGCCTTTGATTTGGAGTGAGGCTGAAGGTGACCTCGTTGTGATAGAGACCAGTTTTAGTACAAACCATTTAATTTCAACTTTATACACTAAATTTCAACTTTTTGCATTGTTTGGGATAAATTGACGTGTTCTCAACCAATGAACATGCAGAAATTTGTGCATGCTTATTATCTACATTTCGCCGTATTTGAGAAAGCCTTTCAACTTTGTATTATTAACAAAATACAGGATATAAGCTTTCCTATGATGTAAGGTTTCATCAGATTCGGTTTCATATTGCGGCCATAAGAGCGCTGGGTGGACTCGCTCAAAGGTTACTTCGGTAAGGACTCAAAAGGACGTCAAGACCCTTTTTGTAAACTTTCACCGTTTATTACGCGCCTAATTTCGCAATACAATACATTTTAGCTTGTAAGTTTCATTCAATTTCATAAACGTCGGCAAAGATCACTCGGCGAAAAATGTACTCTGGTTTCGCCGCACGCAAACTGATCAAAATTTTCCTGATATCAACATGTTTTATTCCATTTCATGTATCACTGAACCTCACCCCTCACCATTCTTCTTAATTACTTTTAATGGCTAACGTTCCGTGATTGAGAAACTACACATAGCGTCTGAAGTCAATGATCCCCGTGGTGGTGGCGTGTTGACCGGATACCAATTAAATTGATTGACAGGAGGGTGGCGAAAGCACATCAAGACAAAATTACAGACGGGTTAGGAGAAAGCAACGTTTTAATTCAGAAAAAAATACGCCCAACAAAGCGAATAACTGGCTAAAAGTCGGCCTCCAAATACATGGCAAAAGTATTGAAACGTAGAAACCGGATGCCCTGAACAAAATCCTCTGGGAGTTCTTACGAAACACGGGATAACCTTCGTGTACTGGTTATTGCTATTGAGAGAATTCTAACTAAGAGAGAGTGCAAAATATCGATTATTTCCGACAGAAAGTTTAGCTCAAAACAAATTCTTACAATAAAACCCCGACGACGGCGGCAACAACACGAAGGCATGCGGCCTTACCAGTGAACCATAAACACGGGTAAGTGGAAAAGAGAGTCAAATTTTTGCATGTATATAATTAACGAGTAATCACATGGATTTTTCTCGTGGAATTTGGGATAAATCAGCACTTGTAAATTCGCAAGCTTTTGACAAATTTATGTGATTTTGCGCGGAATTCAAGGCGGGAGATTGAAAGTGATCGTCTTGCGCATGCCCTACGATTGACCGCTGTGCTCGCTGTGCTTATGTTAACTAGAGATTCCCAGGTTTGTCAAAGTCAGTTGCAAACATTAAAGCAAGCTTGAAGTGTGTGTGTCGTAATTTCCTGCACTAGCCGAGCAAAGCGTCGAAAGTTAAACCTGGAGAGTTCTACGTCAAGGGAAACTCTGGTAAGTTTTGTATTTCTGAGACTTCGGAGCTGATTCACCCGGGCAATTTTGGGTCCATGTTGTTTTCTCCTTCCATTGTGTCTAAATTTGGCAAAGGAACAGTCTTAAATAAAAACTAGTCAAGTTTCAGATTTTTTTGTTAAGTTCAGTCTATGCAGGAGTTGGTTGGTTTGTCAATGGCAGTAGAAGCATATAAGATTACCGAGACTGACTCAGCAAAAATTATCAATTATCGAAGTATGAATGCGCGCGGGAAGCTTGGAGAGTACGGGAGAAACACATGAGTTTCTCGAGGCGTGGCTGTCGATCTCCAATTAAGCCTGGCGAAGACCGTGATTAAATTCCTTGAAAACACGGCAGGATTTTTGGTTTTGGCCCACCGTTGGATCGGATTTTCACTGAAAATCCTTGGTTTTTCATTTATGATGTCTATCGCAGTTAGTGGTTTTTCCTCTTGATAATTTGGTACTTTGTTTTCGGATAAATATACAAGCGGTTTCTCACATTTGGTTTGCCTCGTAGTTTTCTGCTTTTCCTATTTGGTTTCGGGTTCCCTTGATCAAGTGTGCGGTGCAACTGCGGGAACGAGCAGAGACTTCTCAAATAATCTCCTGAAGCTGGTAAAATGTGTGACAAAATATAGGCAGTCCATGACTGCATGTGGTCACTGCTTTGGTCAGATTGGTACTGCAGAACGTAATACGTATACCTGAGGGTCTTTTTTCTTAAATAATAGAATGAAGTTATAAACAGATATACAACAGTAGAAACATGCAATGTAAGTCGGTTTTTTCGGGGGAATAGAAAAGAAAATACACGGATGAAAACAAGAATCTATGAGAATATAACAGTATAACTTAAATTTCCCTAGAACCTAAGAAAAATACTTATTAAACCAGAACCTTAAAATTGTCTGCAGACTTGATGATAGTTTTAAAGTTTTTGTTTTGAGCTAGTATACCATACTAGTCTCTTACATGTATGGTGCAAACAATATATCTGTCACACATTAATTACTGAATAGTAGAAAATAGTGTTACTTAGATAATAGAAAACAATTAGAGTAATATTACTTTATTTTGTATCATGTATAGTTCATGGATATATTATTTGTACCCCACCTTCAAATGAATAAATGTAAGAAAATATTTGTCTTGATTGATAGGAGACATTTAAGGGAAATATAAAATGCTTTTTTTTGGCCAGCTTATGATCTACTTGAATAATCAATTTACACTCTAATTTGGATTTAACCATTGATGTCAGGAAAGTATTCTTGCAGTTATTACAAGTTATTATTGGATTATAAGTTGGTGTTGGTATATTTGCATCTCAGAGAAGGCAACAATCTTTTCAAGTGACATCTTCACCTATAATTTTTTATGATAACAGTGCATTCAAGAAGATTTGAAGTAGATGGCTAACATTGAAAAGCACATGTGGGAGATTAAAATAGAAAACAATTTCCCTCTTGTTAGCCCATTAGTTCTATTCAGAACAAACTGGCTTCAAATGAAGTTTTCTTTGGTAAATAATCATTAAATATTATTTTTCTCAATTTGTAACAATTGTTGATGATGATGATGATGATAATGATGACTTTATTTATGTGTCATGAAAAAAATAGTGGTCAATAATCACTAAGTAAGGACACCTAAAATTAGTATTAAATATATAAAACAGGAATGTAATATGAATCTTGAAGGTTTATCTAAACTGTAGCTACTTGTATGTGTTACCATATCTGTTTACAAAATGAACAATAACAATCACTTCTAATTATATCTTCGAGGTTAAGCTTTCTTACAGATCTCTTAAAAGATGACAATGATGGTGAATTCCTAAGGTCTTCAGGGAGCCTTGCCCACAACACCAGTCCAATGTATCTTACAGAGTTCTTGCCATAATTAATGTGGTTGAAGTGCAGGATTTCAAATTCTTTAATTCTGAGATTGTATTTGGATTGACTTTTGACAAATAGATCAGAAATATTTGTGGGGCAAATGTCAGACTTCACTTTGTACATTATTATGGTTATGTCTAGCAGTCTTCTATTTCTAAGGGTTGGTAGATTCGCCCATTTTAACAACTGTTTGTATGATATGTACCAATCACGATAGATGGCTCTTAAAGTGTGTTCTTGAATGTGCTAAGTTTACAGGTGTCAGTACATTTACAGAAATGCCAAATAGTGCTGCAGTATGTCATGTGTGGTAGTGGATTGTTTTATTTTTGATTTAAATCTTCCATTTTCTGACATGCAAACCTGCTCCCTGAGTTTCACACATAGGTCCCTGAAAGGACATATGGTCATTGGTTACCAGAATTTGAGTCCATATGTTCTTGGTTCCTTTTTTTTCTGGCAATTTGTGTATGAGACAATATCAGTGATTTTTGTCAAACCTTTTTTTTTTTTAGGGTAAAACTCTAAAAGATCTTGAGATGTTTTAGGTCTCAATTCAAGAGTTTTCTTAAAAGCTTCCTTTTTCATATCAGATGGTACAATTGTTGAGCCTCTGATTGCTTCACAAAAAGTAAGGAAGTCACTTACATTTATATTTACATATATCATCTTGCAACATCTATAACAGACATATTTGCAAGCTCCTAACTAATAACTAAAGCACTACAACTAGGAAGTATAAAATAGGAAAAAAATATATATATATGTAAATAAATTAATTAATTGAAAAAGGTAAACATCACACTGAAAAAATGTAGTCAGAGATGGTGGCTTTAAATTTTGCAACTGAATCCAATGTTGAATAATCAGGTGGCAGGCTATTCCAGTCAGTGATAGTTCTTGGCCAAAAGCTGTATTTGTATGTGTCACAGGATGGCTGAAGTGGGATAAATTTCAGTGGATGAGATGATCTGGTTTTTAGGGAAGACTGATGTACATTGCTGGGGATATTTATAGCGGTCTGGTTGGTAACACATTTGTACATCAGTGTAGCTACTTGTCTTCTTTTTTCAAGAGTTGGCCAATTAATTTGCCTTAGGTTTGACATAATCTTCATTTCATTGAACAAAAGTACTATATACCTTTGGACATCAAAGTAGCTATTTGTCAGCTCATTCAACTCTTCTGAAACTTCTTCTTGGAATCCTGCCTTTGGGCAAATACAGTTCCTATAGTCTTTGAGAGTTCTCTGACTTAGAAGCACAAGGATCCACTCCTGCGCAGTTCCTCATAACATGCTGGTGATTTTGTAGCAAGTGATAAACAGTAACGTATAATCATTGGATGGTACCTTACACCAATAGAGCTACAAGTTAACAGCTTTTTCTGTTGCTGCCAAGACAGCTCCATAAATGGTATAATGTTTTTTTTAGAACTACCAAGAATACTTGTAGTTTCCTCACTCAACTGATGGTCTACCTAAACACTTGATTTCTGTATTTCAAGCTTCATTTCCTCAAGTTTTTGCTCGAGTTCAGCACATTTGAGCCTCTGCATCTGCAATGTGAGTTTGATTCGTTGTGGTACTGTCTGTGATACTGGTGAAAATAAATGTGCGGGCTCGTTCAGTTTCTGTTTAGCCTTGTGAATGAGTTCAGATCTATGTGAATACTGGTAACAACTTGAACACTATTCACCATGTTCAAACAAAACTGTACAACTACAAGTTCTCCAATATTCTTTATGTGGAAATGAATTGACATCACCATCACTGTCAATGAACAATGGATCAATAGATAATAAACGATGGACTATAATGCTGGATAATTCAAATGGGTCCACCCCAGGACAGATATATAGGCTGTTGATATTTCTTAAAAGTTCAGACAATGTAATGTTACAAACAGATCTCAAGTTTGTAGTATATATCTCATGGTCTTCTGGATGGAGCCATCCATAGACATAAATTGTAAACCCCAGACTATCATCAATCATCAACTCAAATTCTGGAAGCATTACCGCACTTTTCTTTTGTAATGGAAGTCTATCCTCTAGTTCCTGGAATGTCCATTCCTGCAATGTTTTCAAAGTTTTTACTTGTTTACAGAGGTCACTGAAGCTACTATAGTATTACTGGTGGCTCTCTGTAACAGGTTTGTCTTGTACCACAGATCTCAATGGATGTGCAACAGGTTTCACCATGTCATGACTTCTCTTAGGCATATTGAAAGTTGGCAAGGCTCCAAACTTGGGTCTTTTTTTTTTTTGCCATCTTTTCCAATTGAACTGAAATAAAAATAAAAGAAAGTGATCTGTAACAATCTGTATAAGAATGTAAAGTTCAAACACAAATGAGACATCATTTATGTGGTCTCTTGTGTTTACATGGATACCAGATATGTTTATTACAGACAACTCGAGTACTTACATTTCTCTATATCGTCAGGATTAAAATGTTTCTCACATGTAAACACCTTGCCATTATTGATCTGATTTTGGAAGTCGTTGTCAATGACTCTTGTCTTCGTCAGCTCATTTAGCCACTCTTCCCACCACTTCTTGTATTCTGCATTTCATGGTGAGGGCAGTTTAAAGATACCTATCCCTTTAGTTCTAAGGCACGTACCGCAACCAAACACTGAACAGTTGTCACCAGGCAGTCTATTTTCAATACAACAAACTCAGAAAACGATTCCAGTCGAAAGAACTACATTGCAAAGCTTTAAAAACAGCTCAGTTCAAGTCTAACTCTTTGAACGACACCATATTGGATTTGTGTGTGCATGGTCATTGTCATGTGACTTCAAATAAAGAAGACAATAACTGTTTCTTTGAAGTTTACTGCGTTTCATAACCAGTTTGCTTTATTAACTATGATTTGGTAGTGTAAGTTAAGAGTCGGGCAGCCGTAGCTGATGTGGACCTGCCTAATACTTATTTTTAAAAATTTTTTTTACAATATTTTGATAAATATACAATATTAATTTAAATATCTATACACAAGGTTAGACTCCTTAAGTGTCTAAGAATAGAAATAACTATGTATGTCTGTGGTATATTGGTTGTGATTCAAATGGAAATAATTATAAATTCATATTGAAGTTAGTGTATTGAGAATAAACCAGCCTCAGAGTGGGATGTGTTCAGATTGATTACCAATCTGTTTCCATTAGCTTGGTGCAAACTGATTGCAAACCACACATATATGATTAAATTTAGATCTAATGCAGGGATCTTTGAAGATGGAAATCAAAAAATAAAGCAGAAAGCAATATATACAAACAATGTAAATTTATAGCAAATAACCTAGTCTTAATTGATAAGGTTTTAGATATATAAAGGATTAAGAAATTCAGTGATATCAAATATTGTGCCCTAATATCACTAAATTTCTCAATGCTCCAACAATTTTAATGACAAAGAAAGATGATAGATAAATGAATAATGAAATATATACCAAAGTATTATGAATATTATGAAGTATGTGTGATCAACATTTAATAATAATGAAAACATTTGTCCTCATTCAAAATAGATAAGCTTTCTTTCTCAAAGGTAAAGTTATTGATGGCCTTATGTTTTTATTTCAGATAGCTTTTAAATGAGTGGATGTTCTAATAATTTTTAACTCAGGTTGGCATAGTGTTCCATAACATTGTCAATCTATGCTTGAAGGAGAGTCTCGCAATTTTTTTGTTAAGTCTTTCCATCTTAAATTGCTCACTTTGTCTGGTCTTGTGCTGCTTCTTGTGCTCTCTTTCAATGTAAATGAGTCTTGGATCTGTGTGAGAGCTGTTTGGTAATACACTTGGTGAATGTGCTTCAGGAGTGAGTTTATGTAGATGTATTAAAAAGGGTGACAATTTGTCTGTTTAAGGACTTTGAAGTTGCCAGCTGCACAATGTATTCTGTGAATCTATGTGGCTGCTTTGGCATGGATTTCTTCTAATTTATTGAAGTGGTGTGGTACAACCACCCTGGACAGAGATACGGTATGTGATTTGTGGTAAAACTGTTTTAAAATGAATATCTCCAAGTGTTCTAGATGGAAGGTGAAACATTCTTTCCAAGGTTCCAAGTTTCTTTTGAGCAGTTCTTACGTAAGTTATCTATGTGACATGACTAAGACAATATACCGTCTATTTCAACACCAAGGCAGCACATTGACATGAAAAACTATTGGAGTTGTAACTAAGGCCCGGTTCAGGCACCAATCTTTTCATGAGCTGAACTTAATTCCTTGAATTAAGTACATGAAAAGATTGGTGTCTGAATCAATTTGGAATGGCTATTTCAATTTGGAATGGCTCACTCGTTCTTCCCCCCTGGCTTGGCTGAGAATTTCGCCCTTGGAATGGGTTTGATCCATATTCTATACTTTCCATGTGCTGATCTTAATGCATAAATTATTATAATGTATTTTGCAAGAAGTTTACCTCGGAGAGCATGGGTACTTGAGCAGGTATATGTCACATGCTCAAAATGGTGACGTGGAGAGCAGTTTATGCTTGTCAAAGTAGCAGCAGCGAAGATATGTGTAGTTTGTGTTTTTCTAACATAAAGTGTACTTGCCTTAAATGTCAAATACCAATTTGCAATTAGTGCTCAACATTTAATGATAATGAAGCAAGCGAGGGATGGGCCATAGAAAAATGCATGGCGTACCTGCAAATCCTGTTTGAAAGAAAAGACATTGGAGCACAGTGATGGCAGGAGAATAGAACAGCATGAGAGGGTAGATGGTTAAATATGGTCAAATTTTATGTAACCAAAGAACCAGAAAAGTATGTCTTGAAATTGTTATTTTAAAGCTGTAGACCTGTAACACTGTAAGGTTTTTATTACTGCCCAATAGGTAGGCAATATTTTGGTAATTCAAATTAAAAAAGAATTACTTTGCATCTGTTCAGCTAATATTTATTTATAAGCCAAAAGTAAAATAGAAAAATATTTTTCTGGCTGTATTTTGTGGAACTTACAATGTTGCATTGCAATGATAATAATATTATTCAAATATAAATTTAAAGCACTAACCCGGTAGCTGTTGGTGTTACCCTAGTTGCCATATAAATCAGCGCCTATTGCAAGGTCATTTTATGATAATTGAGAGAAATTTCTCATTTCTCTTGAAGTCCTTTTTTCTAGAAAATTCTTGAAAATTATGTGAGTGTGGATGACAAGATACATTTGAAGACTAACATAAAGTAAAAGATTTTTTATCAAGTTTTTCATAAATGTAGTACATTGTGGCTTAAATGTGGTGGCTGTCCCCTGTTTTGGCACTTGTATGTCCTCCAGTAAGTAGTTAATAGGCCCATTTACTCCCTCTGTGACCATCCCTACCCACCACTCAAACCACTCCAAAGGGCAATTTGGCTTATATTTTGTTGAGAAATCTTGTTTAAGGGAGTTAAGGTTAAAAAATAATTTAGTTCTAGTTTGTAATTTGGGACAAGGAGTTGGAAAGTAATAGGGTGGTTGTTATAGCAAGAACTAAAGGGTTTTACCACTTTTAATTCAACACATTTTCTGTGTGGTCATCATGTAATTATAGTCCAAGTCAGTTTCTAGTTATCTTCTGGTTAGATTAAAACTGGATTACAGAATGTGACTAAATTAAAAGCTATCACACATTTGGTCTTCTTGCTGTAACAGAGTTTGAAAGCCACACTGATTGTTGGGGAATAACTTATTTTTCTCCAAGAATTCAACTAATTGTTGTTGGACTGCTTTCTCTCTTTCTCTCTTTCTCTCCATGCATTAGAGAGAACAGAAATCAGATGGTAGTTGTCCATGTCCTCTCTACTGCCTTCTTTATACTAAGGAACTATTTTTGTGTGTTTCCAATCTTGTGGAACCTGCCATGTTGTGATTGACAGATAAATGAGATATGTCAAAGGAGCACTAATATAGACAGCACCATCTTTAAGTAGTCTTGCAGGAATACAGTCTAATCCAGTGGCTTTAGATACTTTCAATTGCTTTAGATGCTTACAAACAAAGCCATTTGATACAGCAGTAATTGGAAATTGAAATCTTTGCTTGGTGAAGCTGGACATGACCTGTACAATTGGGGCCTTAATGACTATTATGCAGGTATAGCTAGTGCACTTTGAATCTCTGACAAGTGTTGCCTTTGATATTATATGCAGCTTCACCGGTTGGTGAAGCTGCATATATCTACTGAGAAAGCAGTAGCATGGTTCATCAGGAGTTTTATGAAATGTAACACATGGTAGAAGAATTCCTTTTGCTCTTCATTCAACATTTGCACCAGATTTCTGTATTCATTATCTTGTAAATCACTCATTATTGATGGTTTGGTATTCAAATCAACAGCAGATATTCCTAAATCATCTGATAAGTTATAGTTTTCTTTGAAGTCAGGATTTAAGTCCTGATCACTGTGGTGTTTACGGCTGAATAACCACTGAGACGTTCGGTAGAAACACAACGATATTTAATCAACCTGTGAGACGAAACCCGACTACAGAATAGCTTCTCTTCATAAGGACCGCGTGTGCATTCCGAACATTATGATTGGCAGCTGTCAGAAACACTACATCTCTCCCCTTCTTGATTGTAAACTTGAATACATGTATGTCTGGAAAAGGTCGACTTAAGCAACTGAACTCTAATGATTAAGAACGATAAACTGGAACGTGTTTAGCTTGTCACAAAGTTCAACTGCAAGCTTCGAGTGTCTGGTTCTATTGCACAAGTAGGACAAAGTCTTTCAGTTTTGCAGGGAGCCTTGTTTACCTCTGAGATCGCCGCAAGGGTGTAATTGGGCTTGGAGAACTTGATGACTTGTCTTGTTCTGAAACTTCTGGTGGCCAAGGCTCTGCTGTTAGATCTTCGTCTGCCTGCCCTTGTGTTATCTTTTCAGCATGCCTTATGTGGTTCGGGACAACTTTGAACATGGATGAGTTCCGCGTGATAGTTTTATTCCCATTGCTTGCTGTAACCATAGATCCTTTCTTTTCTTCAACCACGAGAGGTACTGGACTGAACGGGGAGCTTAGCTTGTTGCGCTTTGGTTGCTTAATAAGGACTGTGTCTCCTAGCTTGATCTTGCTCTCTCTCACTCCTAACTTATGGTCTGCATATGCTTTCATCTTCAACTTCTGTTCTGCATCCCTATCTGTCATGCTCTTCTGTTTCTCAAGAACTGGTGGTGTCACTTCTGGTAGCGTAGTCTTGAGCTTCCTGTGATTAAGTGCTTCGCACGGCGAAATTTCAGTGGTCGAATGAGGTGTCGCCCGATACTGTCGTAGAAACTTGTAGAGTTCTTGTTTCCAGCTCTTGTGCTCAACGGTAGCGGCTCTCACGCACTTCCCTAGTGTCTTCATGAAACGTGATTTTGCGGTGGTGAAAACCCAGATGCTCAGCAAAGTTCTTGAACTCCGCGCCATTGAAGGGGGGTCCGTTGTCACTCTTTAAGACATCAGGAATTCCTTGTCGAGCGAAGATTGAGTCAAGCTTCGGGATGGTGGATCTAGCAGAAGTGGATGTGACGATTTCAACTTCTGGGAAACGGCTGTACTCGTCTATGACGACCATGAGGTACTCTCCTGAAGGGAGTGGTCCAAGAAAGTCCATCGCAAGTTCTTTCCAGGGGGCGTTTGGTAGCGGTGTCATCTTTAGAGGTTCGAGTCGTTCTGCCTTACTAGTAGTTGTTGCTTGGCATGGTAAACAGCTGTTGACTTTTTCCTTAACCATCTTGTCTACAGCAGGAAACCACACTTTCTCTCTGATGAGGCGTTTTGTTTTTACCATTCCTTGGTGTCCAACGTGTGCTAGGTCTACAGCTCTGCCTCTCAGTACTTTTGGGACTACAATCCTGTTTCCTCTCAGTACAATTCCTTGGTAGGCCGACAGTTCGTCCTTCACATTTCTGTACTCCTGTACTTCGGGATGTGTCCAATTGTCAGTCTCGATGGCCTTGATAAGTGCTTGGAGCGAAACGTCCTTCTCCGACTCTAACTTGATTTCTTGCAGCGTCATTGCTTTTGGCACTGCCTGGTTGCATACATAGTTCACGTAGTCTTCTGCAATGCTGCTCTCCTTGCTTTCTATGTTACTTGGATGGCGGCTCATAAAATCGGCTGGATTCTCTGCGTCCTTGCCAGGTCAACAACAACAACAACAACATACTTTATTGACTTTCCCCAAGGGGGCTTTTCAAAGACAATGTTATAAAAATAATCCTATTACAATTAAAAAATCCTATTTACAATTAAAGATGTTTTAAAATCTGAAAGTTCTAAAAGAAAAATAAAAGCATACAAATATATAAAATTACAACTCTTTGAGTAATTTGGTCCTTAAACGTTTTTTAAAAAACTTAACGGAGTTGCACAGTTTAAAGGAATTATCCAAAGAGTTCCATAAGTTTACAGTTCTATAGAAAAATGTTCTCTGACCGCTAGCTGTTCTAAAGAATGGAATTTGCAAAAGCTGCGAATTTCTGGTGCTACGTCGACTAACCTCGGCTCGCTTTATGAATTTTGATGAGAGGTAATCTGGAGCCTGACCAGTCATGCATCTGAAGGCCATAGTAGCGTTCCGGTAGTAAAGCTGGCTTTGAACTGAAAGCCAATTTAGTTCCTTGCGAATTGGTGTAACGTGGTCAAATTTACGCGCACCGCTAACAATGCGGCATGCGAAGTTCTGCACCGCCTGTAACTTGTCAACATTACATTTTGAGGTATTTGACCAAACATTGGAACAATATAATAACCTGCTGAAAACTAAGGAATTAATAATCATCAAAAGTGTACGTTTGTCGAAAACATGCTCGACACGGTTTATTTGGCCGAGGCGGGACATGCATGAGGAAGCGGTCTTAATTATGTGTTCATCGTAAGTTAAATTAGAATCCAAAATCACATCAAGGTCTTTGGCGGTGTTTGCGGGGACGATGTCCTCACCCATAATGGAAAGGGAGCGAAATTGCAATTTTGCATGCATCTGCCTGCTGCCAAATATCATCAGCTTGGTTTTGCCAGGGTTAAGTAACAATTGGTTGTTGGAACACCATTCTCCTATTTTAAACAAGTCGTCTTCCAAATCAGCAATTGCATCCAGGTTGTCTTTAAGTTCGAAGGAAGTGATGAGTTTCGTATCATCTACATAACTCTGAGTGCTGCATTTCTGTGGGATCGATGGAAGATCGTTCGTATATATGCTAAATAGTAGTGGGCCTAAGATACTTCCTTGAGGGACGCCGTTGGTCACGGACAAAGGCTCAGATAGCGTTGAATGGATTCGTACTACTTGTGTCCTGTTGCTTAGGTAACTACGAAACCATTGGAGAGCGTCTCTGGAAATTCCGACATCTTGCAATTTTAAAATTAACGTGTCGTGATTGACGCTATCGAAAGCTTTGCTCATGTCTAATAGAACAACTGCCGTTAACTTCTTTTTGTCAATCGCATTAAGAATTGTGTCAGTTGTTTCAATCACAGATGTTTCACACGAATGCCATCTCTTGTTACCGCTTTGGCTCTTTGATAGGGTGTCATTCGATTGCAGATACGAGGTGAGCTGATTATGTACTACCCTTTCGCAAACCTTTGATAAGACTGGTGTAAGTGAGATGGGTCTATTATTGTTTGCCTGTTCCTGGTCGCCCTGTTTTGGGATTGGTGTAACCACAGCTGTCTTCCATTTTGATGGAAAAACACAGTTTTGAAAGGATGCATTAACGATAGACGTTATTGGGTGAACAATTGGATTAAGACAATCCTTGATGACACGAATCGGGATTTTGTCTATCCCTGGGGCCTTGTTTGAAGGCATCGCTGCTATTATACGTTCTATTTGTTTATAATCAATGGTACTCAGTGTGAACTGGTCAGAGAGAGCGTATTGTCTCGGTACAAAATAATTCTGATTAAGTGTTAGGTTGCATTCATTAGCCAGGGACGTAATTTTGTCAACAGTGCTCTGACCAACAGATACGAAAAACTGATTAAATTCGTCTGCAACAGCTTTGTCGCTCTTACTGTATGTTCGCTGAGATGTAGATTTGCAGGGGATGCACTGGCGAATTGCTTTCCAGATATTATTGGTGTTATTTGGATTCCTCTGGATTTGGTGGGCCACAAATTCCTGTTCAGCAATTCTGATTTCCCTCTTTACTTCCTGTCTGAAATATCTGTAGGCAGTCCAAGATAGCGGATCATTTGTTTTCTTTGCTTTCTTACGCCAATCATCCCTGGTCTTCATCAATCCCCGGATGTTGTCTGTTACGCATGGATTTGGTTTACAGCGTGCTTTGAAGGTTTTAATTGGAGCATGGCGGTCGAGTATCTCAGTAAATAGCGAATCAAGTGCATAAAGTTTGTCCTCGACATCGTCGAATACATCAACTATGGACCACGGTGCCAGTGATACGTCGTTGCTAAAATCAACAGGACTGTAGTGTTTAAAACTTCTGGTTGTAATATAGACGGGTTTATATGCAGAGTCTCCAATCCCGGTTTGCCACTTTAACCGACGTAGAGTGCGGGAAACGTAGACCAAAGTACTCATTTGTAAAAGAGTAGTCATGTTTACCTTTCCTCGAGGTATGAACAAGACACAAGAGGAGTACAAGTCCAATAACTCGGGAGCTCAGAATCACACATCCGCCCTCCTTCATGACGACGCTCGAAGAACGAAGGTCGATAGGTGAGTTGGCAGTTGGCAGTTGTAAGGCATGAGCCTCAGCTTCCATCTGTCGATGCGCGCTGACGTTGGCTTGTGACTGTTAAAGATACCTAGGAGTGGTTTGTGGTCTGTGGCAATGGTGAACTCTGATCCATACAAATAAAGATGAAAATGTTCGACTGCCCAGACTACTCCTAGCATCTCCCTCTCCGTTTGAGAGTATCTGCTCTCGACGTCACTGAGTGCTCGGCTAGCGTAACTGATAACTTTACCATCCTGTACCAACAATCCTCCAAGTCCGACAGGGCTCGCATCGACTATCGCTTCACTCTTGAGTCTTGGATTGAAGTACGACATCACGTGATTCTTGATCAGGCTGTCTTTCAGCTTGTCGAATGCACGTTGCTGTTCGTCGGCCCACTGCCATGACTTGTCCTTCTTGGTTAACAGTCGTAGAGGAGCAGTTATCGTAGCGTAGTTTGGAATGTAACGAGACACATATTGAGCCATTCCCAGCAGAGACTTCACCTCGCCGATGCTTTCTGGCTTGTTCATGTCAGTGATCGCTTTGATCTTGGCAGGGTCTGCCTTGACTCCATTCTTGCTGAAAATCTGTCCGTAGAACTTAATCTCACTCCTTGAAAAGGAACATTTCTCCTTGTTCAGGCGTACGCCATGTTTTTTCAGCCGTTCCAGTACACCACGGAGGTTCTCATTGTGTTTCTTCTGAGTTTTTCCATAAACGATAATGTGGTCGGACATATTCTTGCATCCAGGGAGGCCTGTGAGTATTTCTTCAATTGCGTTCTGAAAGATCTCGGATGCTGCGTTAATTCCAAACATGAGGCGCTTGTATCTTCGGAGTCCGACGTGTGTGCTGAATGTGGTAATGTAGCGGCTCTCTGGGGCCAGCTCCAGTTGGTGGTATCCAGACGAAAGGTCTAACTTGCTGAAGACTGTCGCTCCGTTGAGGTCAGCAACCAGATCGTCTATGGTCGGCATCAGGTGTTTTTCTCGTTTAACAGCCTTGTTGGCCTCTCGCATGTCCACACATATTCTCACTTCACCAGAGCTCTTGGGGACTATGACGATAGGGCTCACCCAGGGTGTTGGGCCCGTTACAGTCTCGATGATGTCTAGCTCTTCTAATCGCTTTAACTCCATTTCGACATCCTTTCTGACATGGAAGGGTATCCGACGGTGTGGTTGTTGTTTGGGTGCAACGTTAGTGTCTATGTGAAGCTTGATGACTTTCCCTCGCACTTTGCCGATTCCACCGAACAGGCTCTCCAAATCTCCGTTAGTGGGGGACTGGGGACTGGTCTCGTCAGGTTTGACTTGATTGATGATCTTGAGCACACCAAGTTTCGTAGCAGTGTTAAAACCCAGGAGGTTTCCTGAAGCACCTTTGATGACGTGCAAGGTTGTCCATGTGCTGCTGGCGTTGACGAATATTTCGGCTTTGATGGTTCCCAGAACAGGTAGGGGTGTGGATGATCCGTAGGAGAGAATTCTGCGCTTGGAGGCTTCTGGTACCGTCTGTTGGTATAACTCCCTGAAGGTGCATTCGTCTATGAGATCGACCGATGCACCGGAGTCGACCATCATTTCGATTTGCTTTCCATCGATCCTGACGTGGCAAGTTGGTTGCTTGTCACCGCCTATAGTGTATACGTATTCGTCATTTTCGGCCGTGTCTTCATGTGAGACGTGTTTTGCTGACTCAGGTGGATTTGTTCTACAAACACGAGCAAAATGGTTTAGTTTGCCACAGGAGGTGCACTTCTTGTTCCTCGCGGGGCAGGAGTCTTTGTGAGGGTATGGTCCACCACAGTTCCTACATTTAATGTTCTCTTTTCGGGAGTTGCTGTGATTGCGTGACTCGTAGCGAGTGCGTGACTCCTGGCGAGGTTGTTGATGGCGCTGTTTCCCTTTGAGATATGTCGAGATTCCTCTCTTCTTAAACTTTACCGCGTTTACGGTTTGTTCGTGATTTTCTAACTCCTTTGCTTGTATTTCGCTTAATTCTAAGGCTCTACCAGCTTTCATGAGGCCGGCTAAGTCGAGGTCTTCTCGCAGAGCTTTGCGCCGCAGGGAATTCGATTTACAGTTCAAGATAATCTGTTCTTTGATTTCTTTGTCTGGATTTGTGAAATCGCAGGTCTTCGCTAGGCTTCTCAAGCGCAAGCGTGTGTGAAAACAGTCAAGGTTTTCTCCGTCTTTTTGCTTGGTTTGCCGGAAATTGTACACTTCGTACGTTACGTTGACTTGCGGAGAGAAGTGAGCAGTCAGTTTCTCGACGGCCTTTTTGTAATCTTTGTCTCCACTGACGTCTTGAAGCGTGTCGAAGATCTCGTCGACTTCTGGACCGCCGTAATGCAGCAAAAGGGCTCTCTTCTGCGTATCATCGGAGATTCCCATTCCAATAGTTAGTCTCTCGAATCTTCCTAACCATTTCTTCCATCTTGGGCCTGCATTTCCATCGAGGTGAACTTCAAACGGTGGAAAGTTTGGTAGAGAAATGGCCATGATGTTTACGCGGGAAAATGCTTCGGAGATCGCTTTGGATTTTTCTGTGAAAATCACTTCGGAAATCCCGTTAAATCCTTTTGGTTTTGTTGTGTGTGTGTTCTATGAATAATCCTCGTCGCCAGATGTGGTGTTTACGGCTGAATAACCACTGAGACGTTCGGTAGAAACACAACGATATTTAATCAACCTGTGAGACAAAACCCGACTACAGAATAGCTTCTCTTCATAAGGACCGCGTGTGCATTCCCGAACATTATGATTGGCATCAGTCAGAAACACAACAATCACCTCTAACCTGGTCTTGTCGCTCAAGCCTTTCTGTATAAGGTGATGCAAGCTGGTTTCATTTAAGTCTTTACTGCATACATCATATTGCTTCATTTGGTCATTGATTAAATTAGAGAGCAACATATACTGTTCTTGAGCTGTGATGATGGTTGGTCGACTGGGGTCATAACATGCTAAGACTTCGGCTGATGTAAGGGTTGTTTTAATCTGGTCAAAGGCTCTCTGCTGGCTTTGTTGGGTCAGCATGTATTCCCTGTTCATCAATGATGGAACCTAGGAATTTCACAGAGGTTTTGAAAAACTGGCATTTTTCAATGTTGAGGGTTATGCCAGCCTCTTGTAGACGATGCAATGTGGCTCTCACTCGTCTGTCATGTTCTTCTTGGTTGGCTCCATGGGCGAGAACATCGTCCATTTGGCATATTACTCCCTCGACACCATTGAGGATTTCAGACATTGTATGCTGAAAGATCTCTGGAGTGGAACTTATGCTAAAAGGAAGGCGATTGAAACATTATCGGCCAAATGGAGTAACAAATGTAGTCAGCAATTTTGACCTTTCATCAAGAGGGAGCTGCCAGAATCTGCTGTTTGCATCGAGTTTGGTGAAATAGTGACTTTTTCCCAGCTTGGCAAGGCTCTCAGAAGCAATTATTTTTATTTGCAACAAAGTTTATAAGGATCTCAAGGCGAATAAAGTGACGTTAACATCGCCAATGAACAAAATTGGATGTAGACGCTAATGAGTTGTGTGAGTCATTGGTGATGTTTACTTCGCTTTATTCACCTTGAAATCCTTAAACTTTGTTGCAAATAAAAAGAAATGCTTTTTACTAAAGGTCTCGTGTAGAAAGCCAAGTTTTCGTTAAAAAATCTGAGCGATTGACATGATGAGTCTTTACGGTGTTGTTGTCGCGAATTACGGTTAGATCGCTCCACTCGAAAGTTAGATCGCTCCATCAAATAAGTTACTTCGCTCCATACATAAGTTACTTCGCTCCATGAAGAAAACTAACGTGAAAGGTTGATAAAAGACAGAAGGATAAGGGAAAAGAAAAGAAAGAGTATTGTAACACAACTAAAGACTCGCCATTTTTAACTGGAGTCGAACCCAGTCTCACTCACGGCTGGATTTGACAACGTTTAAAAATGGTGATTCTTTGAAGTAATATTTATAAATCATATTCATTGTTGGTCAATTCTTTTATTTTATTTGGTGGCTCCTAAAGGAGCCTTTTGTTTGCGATGGTTGTGGTGTCTGCTGCTCTTTAAACAGGACCGTTCAGGAAAGAACAGGCTTTCAGTAGCTGTCTGGCGGACCTCTCGTTGTTGTCATATTGCTCCCAGAGATCGAAGATTTTTGCCTGCAGGTCTCTGTATTTGCGGCGCTGGATCCTTCGTAGTTTTTTCTCTGATACCAAACGGATCTGGATAGCTGTCAGCTGGGCCTCCTGGTGTAGCAGCTTGATCAGGACGTAAAGTGGGAGTTGTGACTTGCCAGCCGCTCGACGGTTGATCCCGTGGTGCCAGCCTTCGAGGTCGTTGTTCATTCGTACTGCTTGTTTGAAGACTGTCCAGTCGGCAGGGCCCCATGTCACGTTGCTGATCCAGGTACTGTTGACATACTCGGCGAACTCTGCTAAGGTCAGGGACCCTGCCTGGCGTTGAAGACGCTGAAACTCGGTCAGGATCTCTCCCTCAGGCAGGAACGGAAGTGCCATCATCTTACGGATGTAAGTGTAGGTGCCTCTGTCGTTGTAATAACTGTTTGTCAGCCCAAGCGCCTGAACCTAGCAAAGAAAAATTAAACAGAATATAAGCAAGTGTGTGTTACAGTGTGTTGTGTTGTGTGTTATTAAAACATCATGACAGTTTTTTTTTTTAAGTTTTAACTCATTTTAATCCCATAAAAGTTGTATCAGTTAAAGGGCATATATGATTTTAGCAAATTAATGTACTTATCCGAATTTAATGTTTTGAATTGGAAATCGCAAAATACGGAATTTTCAAAATCGCTAAACTAGTAACATGTCGCTTAAATGTGTTTTCCAAAATTTACGAAAAATCACTAAATTAAAGCTAGTCCCACCTTTCTCCACAGAGCTTGCGTCCAGTGGAATGTGCATCCCTGCTGCTTGACATCAGGAAACAGGTTTCTCAGCACGACCCAAACTGCTTTCTCGAAGTCGAGGGTTATCCGCTTCACTGCAGGCGCTGTTGGAAGTATCTCGAGCAGCTGTTTGAAGACCTTTCGGTAGTCCTTCTTGTTCTTCCCCGACATTACGACACACAGGAGGGGCACTTGCTTGGCGTGATCATCCTGTTTTATGAAGGCATTCACGGTGAGGAGCTGGGTGAAGGGAGGTCTGCAGAGTTTGAAGGTGCCATCCACGTACCAGTTCTTTGTTTGGGCGAGGTACTGTAGTTGCTGTTCTGTGGCAAACATCAAGTGGCGACGGCGTGGAAGAAGCCAGCCAGGAGGTGGTCGTGCTCTAACTCGAAGGCTAAGTCTGTTGGGTCTTTTGGCCTCAGGCGTTGGCGGAACCGGTTGGCAGTCCTGGTGATGTATTCAGGTTTGGGTAGACTTGGGCAGGGAGCATCAGTCAGCTCTTGTAGAAGTATCTCCTCGACGCTGGTCGCAAGATGTTCTCGGCAGCGGTCGCTTTGACTTTGGCTGAGACAGCAACTTGATCGCAAGCAACATCATCAACTATAAACTACAAAGATCAGAAGTAAGTTAGTTTATTAGTTTTCTACGTTCATTACACACTGAAACACTTGTTCCAACATCGGTAATTCGCTTTGGTGACCTCAAGTTAGCGAATACGTTGATCAGCAACTCGATCGCAAGACGCAATACACATCATCAACTATAAACTATAAAGATCAGAAGTAAGTTAGTGTATCAGGTTTCTACATGGAGCGAAGTAACTTATTTGATGGAGCGAACTAACTTTCGAGTGGAGCAATCTGACTTTGGTATGGAGCGATCTGACTTGGAGCGATCTAACCATGGAGCAATCTAACGGGATACCATTGTCGCACAATAACTTGTTCGCGTCTTAAGCTGTTATAGTCATTGGTGATGTTCACCAATGTTTAAGCTTCTGTTAGATGTTCACCAATGTTCACCAGTGTCCAGTGTATCTTTTACTTTTCTGTATGTTTACCTTCTAATAAGTTGTATTGGATTGACGACCAACTCGCCGACATCTCTACTCGATTTTATACGTCGGCAAGTTGGTCCGTCGGCGAGTTGACCATAATTCCCCACTACGATTCAGTCTCGATTCAAGTCATCCCTTAACGCACCGTAGTTACAATTATTTGCTAATCTGTACAGATCCTGGATAAATGTCTCGACAGATTCTCCCGGTTTCTGAGACCTTTTGTTAAAACATGCTCTCTCCACGATTACGTTTCGACGTTCAGCAAAATAGTCGTTTAACGATTTCTTAATCTCATTGTATGAGACAGTTCCTTTGTCTAGTGGGAGCGTTTGGAGAATATCATTGGCACTGTTGCCCATTGCATAAAGGAGAGTACTGACCTACTCAGTTGGTGGTTTGCTGTTTAGCCCTGACGCTGCTCTGTACCGGTCAAATCGGTGAAGCCACTTTGGCCATGCATCTACTGCTTGTGGACTGTTTGCCTCTTTGAATTTTCCAGGGAGAGGAATTTGTGTGGTCATGTGGGCCTGATTAACCGTCCCTGTGCCTGACGTGTTCTGTTCTTCGCCTCCTGGAATTGTTTAACGTTGATTGTCTCTACTCACCGCTGCCACCATGTAATATTTAGGCTTCAAAGTAAAGATTTATTCCGCACACCGATGAAGTACATACAAGATGGCCGAACCTCAAAGCACATGGCCCCCAACATGCAACGGGGCCTTGCTAACTAGAACACCGGAAGTCTGATGTAATAAACAACTAATCCAACATTTCCCCTTCTTCTTTCAGTACAGGCATGTTGTGAAATGTTCACTCGTGACTTGCTGACCTTTGGATATGTAATTTATTATGTATACGGCACATGCATTTACATCTAGGACATAATGGATATCCATATTAGCTCCCCACGCATTAAGATAAGCGGTTATTTGTCCTTGCCACAGAAAACAGGTGGTGTTCATCAACATACAATAGCCTGTTTTTGTCAGTGGAGAGGTGTGGATCATTTTGGAAAACATTCTTAAGAAGAGGCCCAAATGCAGATCCCTGGGGACAGCCTCTTATGGCTGTGTACCAACTGCTTGTTGTTTCTTGGCTTATCAAAACTCTGTTTTTCCTATTTGTGAAATATGATCACTTAGAGCCAATGAGTTGGTGGAGAAACCGTGTGCTGTCAGTTTGTTGACCAGTAGGGAAAGGTACAGCGAATCAAATGCCTTTGACATTTTGCTGGACAAGACTCCCATTTTGATTTATTGTTCACAGTAATTCCTAAGTATGATATGGACCTAACTTGATAATGATCAGCCCGATAGAATGTGTACTTCAGTAGGAACTTCATTCCTTTCATTGCTTTAACCTTTTGCACTAAAGACTTTCTCTCTTGAGAAATGTCTTCAGACCATGAATGTCTACAATCAAGCTTCAAACCCAGGCAAGTCGATGACTCAACTACATGTATCATGCCAGATCCAAAATACAAAGGAGGCAGTGGGCCAATAAAAGGAGATTTCCTGATCAAAATTGCTTCAGTTTTAAATGGATGTATTGTGAGTTGATTATCTTTGCACCACTGTTGGCACATTGTCAACCATAATTATAATAATAAAAATAATTTATTTCTATAGCGCATTTTCCTGACGCCCAAATGCGCTTTACAGTGTCAAATTATCATAACCTATAATTAAATAAAATTTGAAGTCTAAATATGCTTGTTGAAAAAGATAGGTCTTAAGCTTAGATTAAAAAAAAAGACAGCTGCGCTGCTTTTAATCTCAAATGGAACTGAGTTCCAGAGGTAAGGCGCGCACACTGAGAAAGCCCTCAGGCCTGTCAATTTGAGCTTGTGTGTTGGTTGCTCCAGTAGAAGTTGGTCAGTAGACCTGAGAGCTTGCCTAGGAACATAAGGACTGATGAGCTCAGTTAATTACGTTGGAGCTACACCATGGAGTGCTTTGAAGGTGTATGGTAAAATCTTAAAAATAATATGCTGACGGATGGGGAGCCAGTGTAGCTCAATAAGTAGTGGTGTGACATGATCAAGCTGAAATTAGAAGATCCTCGCAGCTAAGAACACTACTGAAACTAGTAGTTGTGAGCTAACAAGCCAACTGGGAGCTGGTCAATGAATTGGGTACAAATAAACATCCGAGTGAATGAAGATTTAGATATATGAAAATTCACATATTTGCACTGCGGTGGAAAGATGAAATTAGAAGATCCTTGCAGTTGGCTTGTTAGCTCAATTGGTAGAGCGCTGCACCGGTATCGCAGAGGTCATGGGTTCAAATCCCGTACAGGCCTGAAATTTTTTTCAGGTCCTACTTACAACTACTAGTTTCAGTAGTGTTCTTAGCTGCGAGGATCTTCTAATATAGGGTTGGGAAAAATATGGGAATCTGGTGTATTCTGGTAATAGCCGTTCCTCCTTGTCTACCTTTGGTCCTCCCAGTAATGCCAGCAGATTTGATGGTATTCCAAACCAGAACAGGAAGAGGCTTGTGAATGCTGCGGTATATTAAGAAAATACCTTTTAAGAAATCCATCACAAAGACACAAACAAAAAAACACTCACCTTGCAAGCAATAGCGCAGTTAGTCATGACACCATGTAAAGAACGCACCTTTCAATTATCCTATTTCAGGAAGCACATGGTTTTTGATGCATTTCACAATTTCATTTTCTCGCATTAGTTCTGAATGTCCCCAGAAATCGGTTATTTGCTACAAACAAAATCCTTTGAACTTTTCTCGTATCCAGTTGGTTCCCAAAAGTATTACAGCCTGAGAATGATTCATGTAACACAGCACGTAATGTAATCCAGATTGAAATGTAAAGAGCAAATCCGATATCTTGTGTTGCTTGTTGGCCAGAATTTTCTGATGCTGTCCCATGGTTACTTCAGGAACCAGCAGAATTTTTGTTGTTGGCAGAAGGGTTTTCGTTTGGCAGATCATCAGTCATTGGGCTGGACTGGCAACTAAGGCTTGTATTGGCATATTGCGGTAGTTGAGGAGAGCAAGGTAAGCATTGAAAGAGTTCTTCACTTTTTTCATCAGTCGTTTGGCTGCTCAGACAGCATTTTCGACTTTTCCACTGCCTTTGGGGTACCTCAGTGAAGTCGTGACTAGCTCAAATTTCCATTGCTTGCTGAACTTCTTGTACTCATGAGCTGTGAACTGTGGGCCATTGTCTGAAACACAGGCATCGGGAATACCATGTTGGGCAAACTTCATCTTTCTGAATATGTGACTGGCTGTAGTGTTTTCTAGAAGGTTGATCTCCCAGGTAGTTATCGGGTAGTTGGTCTGGTTTAACGTGAACAAATCAACCCCCACTTTGGCCCACAGACGGTCAAGGACATCATGGGAAATAAGAGTTTCCTTTTGTTGCTTGTTGTCAACAGAACGGCAAATGTCGCACTTCAGAATAAAGTCCTTCACCTCACTGGACATGGCAGGCCAGTACACGCACTCTTGTGCCCGTCATAGACACCCCTCCATACCCATGTGGGACATATGGATCCGCCTCAGCATATCATGTTGGTATCCAGTCAACTCGCCGACGGTTCAATTCGCCAACGCCAACTTGCCGACGTATAAAATCGAGTAGAGACGTCAGCGAGTTGGTCCTCAATCCAATACAACTTATAGAAGTCAACAATATTTAATAAAAAAAACACTGGTGAACATAGGTGAACATCAAACAGAAGCTTAAACATTGGTTGAGGTCACATTAGAAACTTAACTGTAGTAAAGGGCTTTTACTATGGTAAAAGTAAGTAAACAAAAGTTGACCATAGTAAATTGTGCTTGTAGGCTTAAACATTTCCCAGATGGATTTTTGTCCAAAGAGTGTCAATCAAATTGCAATTTGATAAGAAAGACAAATAAGTTCAGACATTCCATGTTTTACTTGCGTTACGTTCATCTGGGAACGGAATATGCTGGGTCCACAGCTAAATCGCGTCTTGGCAAAGCTGCTGTTGAGGGGTCAAAAGGAAAATTCAGTGGATACTGTGGGGCAATGCCACGGACGTTAAATTCGGGAAAAACGCTGTTTTCCTGTCGGCCGAAAACGTAAGGTGTGCGCTGGAAAGGAGGTCGATCATCTACAAACACAGCTGGTGGAATTGTGAAACATCGAGATGGAAAGCTGAAAGATTTAACTACAATCGAATACACCATTTACCACAAGCTAATTGCATTCTAACGCAAGTTGTAAGCAGGACAACCGCTTGAACAAAAAAGCGGCATTTGAAGAGGAAACAATTGTAAAAGCATTAACTTACTTTGAATTGAAGTTGGCTGACATATTTCAGCGACTTTCGTTGGATAAGTTGTACAACCGGGTCTAACATTGCTTCTGTGTTGATCGTCTTGATCCGAAGACAAGAAAAAAGCGCGTGAATAGAAATAGCGCAACTATTTCAGGCTTCCAGCTTAAGACACAAACGAGTTATTGTGCGACAACAATACCGCAAAGACTCGTCATGTCAATCGCTCAGATTTTTTAAAGAAAACTTGGCTTTCTAGACAAGATCTTTAGTAAAAAGCAATTCTTTTTTAATTTGCAACAAAGTTTATAAGGATCTCAAGAAAGAGTCTAGAAAGCCAAGTTTTCTTAAAAAATCTGAGCGATTTACATGACGAGTCTTTACAGTGTTGTTGTCACACAATAACTCATTCGCGTCTGAAGCGGATATAGTCATTGACTATGTTCACCTTGCTTTATTCGCCTCAAGATCCATGTAAACTTTGTTGCAAATAAAAATAATTGCTTTTTAATAAAGATCTTGTCTAGAAAGCCAGGTTTTCTTTAAAAAATCTGACTGATTGACATGATGAGTCTTTACTGTGTTGTTGTCACGCAATAACTCGTTCGCGTCTGAAGCTGATATAGTAATTGGCGATGTTTATCTTGCTTTATTTGCCTTGAGATCCTCATAAAGTTCGTTGCAAATAAAAATAATTGCTTTTTACTAGAGATATTGTCTAAAAAGCCAAGTTTTCTTTAACAAGACGCCTGTTGAGCGTTCACTCCGGCCATTTTAGGGGTGGATGTTTGGGTGGGGGGGGATTGACTCTTAAACAAATGTGTGTATATATGACAATAAACAATGAGCTGTTGGAGTATTATCAGATTTGTGTTGGAATTTGAGGGTTTTTTGTCCTGTTGGGTCTTTAGGGACTTGTAAAAAAGTATTGGGGGTGCGGTGGAGGAAAAGGGGGGTGTATCAGCAAGTTTTGAACCTTCGCAAAGGGGTGGGGCATCCCTTCGTTGAGCCCCAGTTGGGGGTGGGTGATGATGGTGTTTTGACTGGAAATTTCTCTCAGAAGGCTGGATTTGCTATTTCAAACAGCTCCCATGTCCCCGGCGCCCCCCCCCCCCCCCCCGCTAAAAATTTGCAGCTGGGGCAGTCACGATGGCCCCACAATAAATTTAACCTTGCTACACTACTGAGTTGTATAGAATACTCTTTACTGCAGATTTAAAGAAAAACGTAATGAGACATACATTTACTTAGGGCAGAGTTTTGGGGGGTGGGTCATGGCTGTATCTCCTTTGTTACTTAGGGTAGAGTTTTGGGGGGTAGGTCATGCCAGTAGTCTCTTTTTAATTCTTTTACTGTATTTTAGATATTTTTATTATATATACGACGTGTTTAAATAAAGGTTCTTATCTTATCTTATTTTCAGCCATCTTTGGGGGGTGGAACACCAAAGTTTTAATCCAAAGTGAGGGGGTGGGTCAAGGGTTTTTAAGCAAGCGCCCCTTCCCCTTTTACTATTTTGACCAGTCCCTTAGATTTGGATTTATATCATGAACTGGATGGTATAGATAGCTGGAAAAGGTGAATATCTAAAAAGGGTGTCTTTCCTTGCATTTTTCTAATCTGAACAATAGTTTTATTTCATTTTATAAATCTATAAATCTCTTGTAAAACAACAAATAAAACGTGATAACAATTTGGTAAAGCATTAACTGAATACTTTACATTAACCAAGTACTTTGTTATTCAAACATGTTATTAGATGATCTTGTGTCTGTGTTAAGAGAATAAAATCAATACCACTGTTCTAAATCAAGTTACTTAAGCTGTTTAACTTTTTTTTCATTTTATATATATATAAATCTCTTGTAAAACAACAAATAAAACGTGATAACAATTTGGTAAAGCATCAATGAAATACTTTACATTAACCAAATACTTTGTTATTCAAACATGTTATTAGATGATCTTGTGTCTGTGTTAAGAGAATAAATCAAGACCACTGTAGCTAATGTCCAACCCTGTGCATTGCAAGTATAGTGTACTATAGTATTAAGAACAAAATCCTAATATGGGGAGATAGATTCATGATTATTAGCCCTGTCAACTGTGTTAGTTGTGTTATAAAGTTTGTTTGTGCAGGGTTTTTAGAAATTTGAAAATTATGTAAATTTTTGCAAGTGGTATAAAGTGTATGAGTGGGGGATACCTAATACTGTTGTTTACTTAAATAAACAGACACTTACTCCTGTATGTGCCGAAAACCATTGCTTGTTGTTTAGGCGGACCATGCAGTGGTTGCTTATCTGTGTACTTTCCTTTAAGAACATGGTAGAACATGTTGGACATGTTATTGTTGGACTCTCCATGGATGCGCCTGGGTCGATCTGTTTCCTGCAGTCAATGCAGGTGTATGTGCAGATAAATTCTTTGATAGCAACAATGAAGGTCTGAAGAGAGATGACATTGGATTTTGGCAGTGGATGCTGTGTTGAGGCTACTGTCATTTCTTCATTTAGTGTTGTAATGACAGTCTCAAAAGTTGATGTGACACTGAGTTGGTTATTGAAGGTGGACAACACCACATTTTGTAGGCTGAGGACATCGCCTTCTTTGAATTGTATGGTTTCTGCTCGTTCTCTTCACAAAACAAGTTCAATGTGTGTTAAAACTTCTTTGTCTATTCAAGTTAAAACTAATAACAACTTTAATCAAATTTTACAAAGATAACTGTTGGTTTTTGATTATCTTGATTAACAATAATTTTTGCAACACTTCCTATCTGACCATTTATAAGTCTATCTGCAATATCGATGTTAGTTGTAAGCATTACTTTTGCACCTTCTTTAATGTGGATTTCAAAATCAAGTCCGCCTGTTTCAGATCTCCCTCTACATAACAACCTATCAATGTCTTGTTTTGTGACGTTAGGTGGATACTGATCTACAGCTGTGAGTACAAACAAAGGTTTTGAAATTTGGTCTAGTTGTTTGTTGTTGTGTTCAGAAACAGGGTTATTTTCAGCCCAAATGTGAAGTGCATCTGAAGGGTAATTATCGTCTGATGGACTGACTGATCTTGAATTAATGCACTTGACATCTTCTTCAGTGTGAGTACCAGTCCTAATTCTGTTTAATAGCTCAGTAAATGGCTGATCATCTTTTTGTCTCATAATTTCAGTTAGTTCTATCATTGTGAAAACTTGCCATGGGTGATACAGATTATGAGTGTCATTTTTGTAGTTTTGAAAAACCAGTTTCCTTCGTATTGGTGGCAGCTGATACAGATCACCTACAGCAATGATACTTATGCCAGCAAACAATTGCAAGTTACCTGTGCCAAAAACTTGTTGTAGTCTTTGATGTATGTGAAGCAAAGTAATGTTCCCAACCATAGAAATTTCATCTATAATAATAAGCTTTAGTTCTGAAAACGACAGTCTTAATTGAGTCTTCTTTTGGTCTGACATTGCAGGTAGATTGTCACTTGTTTGCTGAGGAATTGCCAGAGCTGTATTTATTGTCGTGCCATTGATATTAATAGCAGATACTCCTGTTGGAGCCATTAAAAGCACTGTTGGTAGTTCAGGGTTCTTACAAGCATGTCGAAAAGTTTTAGCTGCAGTGTGATATATTGTTTTTATCAAGTGACTTTTTCCAGCACCTGCACCACTAGTTATAAAGAGATATATTGGTTTAACTTCTTCAGGCTTTAGACTGTTCATATTTTTAATTTTACTTCTGCACCAAGACAGAACTGTGTCATATGCATAACGTTGTGTTTTGTTTAATGATCTTACAGACTGACGCAGTCATCAGACACATCTGTTGGTTGGTTGTTTACTGTTATTGTGGGAAGTGTACTTTGGTGATCAGATTCATTTCCAGATGAAAGATGTGAAGGCTGCTGTTCATTGAATGATTCTTCTGGAAAAGAGTCATCTGGCATGTCTGAATGCAAATCTGCATTTTCTTGATCATTCATAGAATCATATGATCGTATGATATTGCCCTGATTGTTCTTCAGTGATTCAAGTGCTTCTGCTTCTTATTTGTTAAAAGAAAGCGAGTGCTATATTTGGCTTCCTTTACTTGAGTAACTGATTTTCTATAAAGTAGTCTATTGCATACAGTACATGTGTAGAATGGACCTTCCATAATCTTTTTATGAAAGATTGAAATAAAATGATTCAAGTCATTGTGAGAGGTTTTATTCTGATGTTTTGGAACTTGTTTGGCTCTTTTATTGAAAGGTTTGTTTATTTTGGTTCCTTTCCTCTTTTTACAGAACACATTTTTGTAATATGCAGCTTTTTGTTCTAAGTGGGCTTTTTTCTTAGGAGGTTCCATTTGACCATAGTTCTTTTTGCATTTGTTAAGCAGTAAACTTTTTCTGTGAAGTTGTCTTATGCTTTTTCATGATCCTTTGCCTTTTAGTGTTGGTAATTTGCGACGTACGCAATAGAAATTGAATACAGTACTCTATTTCTTGACAGTTGAATTTTTTTGTTACAATTTTACACAAAGTTTCAATAAGGGAATCTACATGATTATGTTCAAGTACCTGAAGTCCTTGATTTTCATGGAATTCCATTACAAAATATTTTGTCTTTGTTTTAGCAGCAACACGGCCAGTATGGCAAATTACACAACTTAGACAGTAAACAGAGAGCTATAGAAGAAATCCAGTATTCACATTTTTGTTGTCTAAAATTAACCTCTGAAGTACTAGTTTGCTGGACAAAGAACTACATGAAAAGATTCCTTGATGTTTTGAACTGTATTTCACATCTACATCAGCATCATAGATCTTAAGCTTAAGTGGTAACCCATCAATTGTGAACTGGTTACTGGTGTCAAGGTTTTCTTTATAAAATATATTTCCATGTTCAACAACAGCTTCTAATGTAAATGACTTCCAATAACTACATGGTTTAATAATTGAAAAACAAACACAATAAAAGCATATGGCACAACTCTTTTTAAAAGACTAATATTTGCATCAATTTCCATAGTGATATCTTCATTAACAGCAGCTGTCTGACAAGTTAAATTTTGATCCTCTGATGAAAATGGCTTGTTATGATCATGAACTCCAATTTCTGATACAGAAATGTTTAAACCTTTCAGCTCAAATATGGCATCATTAGTATATAAACTCTGAAAATATTCCACTAATTTATTCATTTCCTGGAAATGCAACAAAACACAAGTTCCTTGAGGATGGGCCAAACCAAATGAATCTCTAGCATGGGAATCAAATACCTTATATGCACCATGTAAAGTACGATAAATTGCTACAGTATTAATCTGTATTGTCAAAAGGAATGAGTTATAGGTTTCTGCTATTAAAATTTGCAAAGCACTAACCAGAGGCATGCAGTAAGGAAAGCCTTCAATTGAATAATTGCTGTTCGCATGTAACCTACAAGTATAACTTTCACTATATTGGAGGTGATAATTAGTGTCAAACACCATAATCATTGAAGGTAACTCTGTTAACATCAAGAAAGAGTTTCTGGATATGGTCGATAGACTAGAATACAGTTTGTTACCAATGTTCATAATTTCAACCAAGTCTTCTGCAGAAGTAATTGACTTCTTGTCATTGTATATTAGACTACATAAAGACATGGCTGCACATTGCTGTCCCGCATTTTGACCAAACACTGCAACATTACCTTGACAATATGGTGCATGAAGTGTTTGAGAGGGAACAACAGAGACAGGGCCTGGATTTTTTTCTATATCTCTGCAAAGGAGTGATTGGCAATAGTTTACCCTATGATTCAAATTCTTATAAACACGTGGTTCTTTTAAAATATCTTTACTTACTGCCTTTGGAAATCTACAATTTTCCTTAACCTTAAACTTCAGGTTAGTAGTCTTATGGTTTCTTCTGCGTGATGCTATAGCAAAGTGAGATGCGAAAACTCGCTTTTTTCTTGGTTTAACCTTGTGTCCAGATCTCCACTGAAACATATGGGTGTTATAACTAAAATCAACAGTTGGACGAGCACTTCTAAATGTAATATAAATATGAATTCGAGATGACCGCGGTATATTTTTGATGATGTGTTTTTTCACTAGCCTCCTTATTTTCCTGCTTTTTTTTAAAAACACGAGTGAGCCGTTTCACTGGAATTCTGCTTGGTTCACGATCACATCGAACTGTATGGCAGCTAGCCTTGACACAATGACCATGGATAAACTCGGCATATCGAGATCTACAGCCCTCTATTGAAATAGATTTGTCTTTGCCAGGTACAGATGTAAATGTAGACTCTGGGCAACAACAATTACAGCCATTATTCACTTCTAAGTTGTTTACATAGGAATTCTGGCATTCAGGTTCTAAGTAGTGCATTTAAGTTTAAGCTTAATCCCGATTCTTGTTCAGGCATTCAGTGTACTTTCGTAAGTTTGGCATTCAAGGTATCAAGGCATTCATTGGCATTCAACCTTTATTTGTTTTCGACGGTGAGAGAATGTTGCAGTGTTTGGAAAAAAGCTACAGCACAACTCAAAATAACAAAGAATACACAAGACAGCTTACCTTTAGCCAGGAATGAACGGCTACGTCCAGTGCCTTTTATTGAACAAACGTGAGCTTGAGCGAATTGAACGAATTGAACAAACGTGAGCTTGAGCACCATACAGAAACACAAGCCTGTCAAATGGAAAAGCTCGCCTGCAAAGCGCACTGGGATTACGTCACAATATTGCGCAAGAATGCAGATTTGTGTCGAAAACTACAAATCGAGCCGAATTTATAACTCCTGGGCCGGAGTAATAAATAAGACCGATTGACATGATGAGTCTTTCCAGTGTTGTTGTCACACAATAACTCGTTCGCATCTGAAGCTTTTATAGTCATAGCTGATGTTTATTTTGTTTTATTCGCCTTGAGATCTTTATAAACTTTGTTACAAATAAAAATAATTTTTTTGTAATGAAGATCTTGACTAGAAAGCCAAGTTTTCCTAAAAAAATCTGACCAATTCACATGATGACTCTTTATGGTGTTGTTGTCACACATATCTCGTTTGCATCTGAAGCTGTTATAGTCATTGGTGATGTTAACCTTCTTTGTTCGCCATGAGGTTCTTATAAACTTTGTTGGACGATTTTTTCTTTTACTAAAGATCTTTTACTTTTCTATATGTCTAACTTCTGATAAGTTGTACTGGATTGAAGACCAACTCGCTGATGTTTCTACTCGATTTTACACATAGCTAGTTGGTGTTGGTGAGTTGAACCGTCAGCGAGTTGAGCGTAATTTATCATGTCCAAGTGATTTGGGGATTAGTGCCCTTTCTCCACAAAGGATTATCCCATTTTGGATGCTAAGCTCATCCCTAACACTGAAGTAGGGCATTGCTGCAGCAGGAATGGCAGTTTTGTCTTCTGACCAGCCTTCCAGGATTACTCTGGTTAGCACTTGTAAGGTGTCATCCTTGGCAATGTGGGCTTGGACGTCATCCAGTCTGGCTGCTGCAAGTGGCTAATCTTGGACCATGTTTACACTTTGAACTCCCATCTCGAACGGTGTCGCATCAGTGAGTGGCAAGTATGCTCTACTTAGCGTATCTGCTAGCTGTATTTGACAGCCACATCTATAAGTGAGGGTAACATCATATACTAACAATTGTAGCAACAGGTGCTGGAGTCATTTCAGGGCCATGTGGAGAGGCTTCTTTATGATGGCTTCAAGCAGCTTGTGGTCAGTTTGTACTTTAACTTTTTGGCCATGTGTGTACTGAGGGAATTTCTCTAACCCAAAAACCACTGACAAGAGCTCCTTCTCTATTTGGGCATATCTGGTCTCAGTGTCTGGGGGGACTAGGTGCAGCTGGAATTGATTGATGCATTAGGGCATTGCATTTTGCCTGACCCGTGTTCCCTGAAAACTTAAGTTATAATCACGTATTATAACAACCTCGTTCCCAGGGTTCTCTCCTACCCGGTAGGAGAGAACCCTGGGAATGAGGTTGGTGTTATAACAGGATACAAGCTTACAATTTCTTAGCCCGATTGTTCTAGTCGATTACACTCGAGCACAAGAGCACTCCTTAACGACCTGAATAATACGACTTATAAGTGGCTTTTTTCGTTTCTCCGTGATATCATCCACGTTTAAGCCAATATCTTCCTAAATGTCCCTTAGCACTGCAACTGTTAAGGTAGATAATTTCTTTGTATGAACCAAACTGCAAATGTTACGGGAAAGGGCGACAATGGGGTGACATAAAGCAATTTCTTTGCTGACAACTTCCCTTAGGTGCGAATGTAAGGCCTCTGCCTCGACTACACACTGCTCTTCGTCTTCACTTCCACTTTCTTCGTTTGATGTTGCTGACGTTTTTCGAATCCTTGCTGCCAGTCTTGAGAAGAATCCTGCCACCTGCTGTGGCAAAAGAATATCCTTTCCACTGAAAATACGAGCAGCCTTTTCGTCCCTCACTCTTCGCATTTCTTGCGATACCTGTTGTGGATCTACCTTTTTACCACACTCCTCCCCGATGAGAAACTGTTCTGTGAGGAACTTTCTTTGTTCTTCTGTAAAATGGGTTCTACTCCTTGTTGTTTTAAGAGCCCATCCCATCTCAAGTGTGGAGTGTAGTTTATCAACTGAGATTTTTGATGCCACGTAGAAACCAAAAATTGGAACTTTCGTTTGCTCTCCAGTTATTCTCGCAGCGTATCCTTTTCTGGCTTTGTCAAACAGTGTTTCTTTTTCGAGCGCACGCTTGTGCTTTCCTTCGTCTAAATGTGCTTGCAAACTTGAGGACCGCTGGAATGTCTGAATACACCCATCTTCTGGGCAGGTAAAAAGGCCACTTACCTCCTCTTTCTCTTTTTCTACATCCATGTCTTGTCCTGCTGTCTCTTGCTGGTCAGGACTACTCAGCCATTGTTCGGACGAAGATTTTTGCTGTACTTCCTTTCTAGGATTGATTTTTCTAAAGCTTGACTGCTGAGAGCGGGTGTCAGGAGGCTCCAAAACTTCAAGTGTAGCAGGAAAGATACCATCGGTTTGAATGTCCTTCCATGGTACCAGCTTTCCAGGCCCGATGTTGTAAGCCTTCCATGTTGTGATACCATTTGGACAAAACTGGAAGTTATTAAGCGTACTAATTCCGTCCCATTTGACCACGTTTTTGCCAGCAGATAGTTCGGGAGGCTTCACATACTTCACAATAATGCCAGGAATACCGCCATTTGATTCAATGGCTTCTTTCATCTGTGCAGCGTTGTTCACATCGTGCCCCTCGTTTAAGTACACATTGATATGTCCTTTAATTGTTGCAGCCTGGCGGTCGGCTTCTCCCTTGCCCCCTTGTGGATCTGAAAAGTTGAACCTCTCCACCTTGACATCAGAAAGACTGTTCAACCTGCTTCCTACAACTGTTGACCCACAATGATAACATCCTGCGTTGTCCTGTTTGCAATACACTTTTTGCAATTGTGGCCGACGCTCCTTTAACGTCTCGATAACATCTTGTAAAATGGCGGTTACTGCAATGCTATCCTGAGGGCAACTCTGAAACAGGTGGACAAAAGTGAGCTTCTCAAGTGGGGCATTTGCTTCTGATCTTGTAAAAGCCACTGTGATGTGCCATGGAATACCACGTTTGGCGAACCATTCACACTGTGATTCGCAAAACTTTCGCGGTAAGAATTTCATCGCCCAGTCCATAACTAATAATGCTGAACTCCGAAATATGACATGTAACACGTCATGTTTTGCTTGATCCTGGTTAACTGTTCGGAGTTGGTGAGCTTTCCATGCCAAAATGTCCTTTTCAGCTTGAGCCACTAAACAGATACTGTCATCTCTTTCTTCTTCAGACTTAAGTTCTGCGCACGCTTCTTTTATGGTAGACAGAACCCCAGTTAATTTATTGCATTCGTAGCAGACCTCATCGTGGTTATGGTTACACTTTCCTTGAAAACAGCTATTTTTAGGATCACTTAGGGAAAACGTTAAACAGTGATCGGCAACTTCTGATTCCATTGTAACGTGCACCTAAAATGTGAAAGATTATTATCGTCGTCATCATCATAGTTATCACTATCATCATAATTTTTACTATGATTTTTCGTTATTAATATCAGCTGCTTTAGGGTAAAATCTTTTAAGAGTGGTAAAAGAAGTTTGAAACTTATTAAAGCTTGTCTGAACCACTTAAAGGGCGCAAAGTGAAGATAGCTTCCGCTTAATCAATGTTTCGAGGTTTAGCCTCAATACTAGTTAGTACAATGCAGCCAGAGAAAGTTTACTTTCATGTTTATGACCAATTCGCTTAAATTTAGTGTCAATCCAGCCAAAGTACAAAGTTAATAATCTACTAAAAGAATAACCAAATATTAAGATAGCCTTACCTTGTAATCAGACCGCAGATATTGTTTGGCAGACCGAAGTCTTTGTTTCATTTCCTTGGCCCAGGCTTGTGACTTTGCTTGATCTGTTATCTTGTCTACTATCTCGCTAAGATCTTCTATTGCCTTACTGCCTTGTGCAGAGAAGTTATCCAAGCCCTGCAGAGAGGTGCACACTGACGCAGAGCAAACGTCTAGTACTCGGAGTTGTGTGCGCTTGCTCATCGGAGTGAAATTGGTCTCGGTACAAAACTGAAAATACTGTTGTGTTATCCGTTCTGGTATTAGCATCCGTACGACATTAGGTGTTTTAATCACCTCCCCTGTTGAAAGTTTCAGCATCTTTTCTCCAAATGGCATGTCTTGTACAATATGAGAACTTGTAATAAAGTCGAGAAAATGATCAACTTTGGCGAAATCAGCCTTCATACACCTAGTGATATCAGTAGGTACGATCGCACCTCTACCATGTAACAGTCTATGATGCCGCGCGATGTTAAATCTGTAAGGCGTCACCCCGGGAATGTAATGCGTCAGTTCCTTAAGCGATACTTTATCTGCCAAGATGGACAAAATTTTTCTTCTCGTGCTCCAGTGAGTTGCGTTTAAATAGCTTTCTGCTAAGGCTTGTAAAATTTCTTCTTCGGCTTATATTCTCTCAGATGGTAAGCTTTCACCTAATGTGGTCAATAATTTATCACTTTGTCCTGGAGCAATTACTTCAAGAACCTCTTGAACACTTTGTTTTGCTTTACGGCAATACCTTCTCTTTGTGCGCTCGTTAGCACTTTCCCATGGAACGGACAACTTATGTCGAACAGGGCTAACATCACGCGAGGCTAAAAAATCGTTTAACTTTTTTAAAGGCTCTTTTGCCGCGTCTATTTGGCTTCTATGCGGTGTGTTTTCAAAATCAGAACCTTCCAAATCCGATTCTGGTATGAATATACTCTCTCTTCTTTCATCAACATGAATTACTTAGGCTGCTGCAGTTTCTGCCTAAAGTTTCACAAAATTAAAAAAAAAAAAATTAAAAAGTCTGAAGTAAGACCCCAAAATACTTCTTCTTCCAGTTTCATTGTTGTCAGTACAAACATAAAACAGTTTGAACGTACTCAAAATTGGATTCAAACTAGCTGCGTACGGTTTCTAATATTACAAGGAAAGATCTTTGTAGTTTGTAGACGTAAATCATAGAATGTCTTACTTACTTACCAGAGTAAGCTCACCTAAATGCTCTGTAAGTTCGTCAAAATCTGATTGTGGCAGACTGCTTTCAGGGGTATTTGCTTGTTTCGTCAGGTTCTTTCGACACTTAGTACAAATCGCTAAAAAAAAAATATAAAAAATTACAAAAATGCTAACCCACTATTTTTATATTTTCTCACCTGCACTTGCATTTCTGATTTCTTGCTACACCATTTATCATTTTTACACACGCCCCTCTCTCATCGTTTTCTTTTTCGACCTTGGTTCAGCGTATCGCTTGGCTGTAATTCTTACTTTGCGAAGCACAAAAGAAGAAAAAAAACACACATCAAAAAACCGCCACTACGTAGACTATATGCGAGGCTACCCTTCGAAATCGGTAAGGCGCAGCTTGGCTCCTTTCCAGAAATGGCGCCGAAATCACAGTTCTTGAGTGTGAGCAAAAGCCCTATCCTGGGTTTGGTTTTCTTGCCGGAACAAAGATATCTTGCATAATGTGAACATAGGGTTAAAGGCCTGTTTATTTGAAGTGAGCCAGCCCGATTAGCCCAGCTTGCCTGCTTTATCCGGCTGGCTCGGCTTAAACCCTGTGTCCTTATAAAATTTTTGCTATGTTTATATGAGAGACCAGGCTGACGAGATACTGGTTGCCTTGAGGAGAGATTTCTGCAAGTGGGTCCGTCTGGCTTCATATATTAACAAAACGGAAATTTTAAAGGGAACCAAGGTATTAGCCGAACCATTCCAATAAAACGGGCAAGGCCAAGCTAACTGAACTGACTCACCATTTTAACGACGGCAGAGATATGTTTGATGTGTTATATGACGTCATACGTTTTAAACAAATGTTTTACTCCCGCAAGTATTACAAAAGAGGAAGGATTGTATTTACCTGAACCAACTGGAATGAATTCACCAGTGGCTTCCAATATGTACTTCGACTGAGCCAAGCTACAACCCCGCTCGGCATTTTTCTTGGATTCTTCACTGTGTCCAGAGAGTTTGCCTGGAACACTGCATACCTGCTTAGACCTTCACCACCCAATACCCAAACTAACGCAGTGCAGCGGACAGATAGTCATGTCGTGGATATTTTCTGGCATTTGGAAACAACCACTGCGGGCTAGAATAAGCTCAATTTCCGTTTCGCAGCCACTGAATTGAAGCTGTTTTTTGTGGCTCGATATATCCTTTGAGCATGATACCAAGGGTACGATTTTACGCGATGCAGTCTTTGACTTTGGATCAGCCCCGCATTCTCCACCGACCAAAAGTGAGAAGGTACATGCCATCGTTCAATATTGTAAGTCAACGTTTACGTTTAACGATTAACTCGGCGCTATTTTACTTCCTTGAGAAATTTATGATGAAAATTAGTTTTTTGGATAGAGACTTGTAGACTGAAACAATGATAACACAATACTGGTTGTAAGTACGCCAAAGTAATTCAATTAACAAGTGCTGCAAACGTAAATATATTTTTGATGCATCTTGTTTATGCCAGTCTCAATCCCAATTTTCATTTTAAGGGACTTTACGCCAGTCCAAATCAAAGTTTTCTCAGTTTTGAAGGGATCTTTAGCCATAGATTTTTTATTGTTTCAGTTTAAATGCCGTGTTGACAACCGCGAAGTCGCGATGTACTATTTACACAGGTGTTCTGTATTTGCATAATGGCTTCGTGCGGTCCAAAAAAAAGAGTTCGTGAAGTCCTTTCCTCTAAAGAAAACGGAATATATAGCGGAGGATTTCAAAGCGGAAATCGCTCATACGTTGTTCGACGTTATGTGAAGTCTAATAACGGTGTCAAAGGTTGGTGCATGACGTGTAGGAAATCAATGTCACGATATCATGCATGGAGTCTCAATCCTATAAGCCACTGCCAAACTGCCGTTAACTTTAAAAATAACGTAAGGGCAGCGAATTAGTGATATACCAAGCTAAATCTCACTTGCACTTATAATTTTAGACTCAATTAATCCAAAAGTAATACGATTTTTGTACGGTACTTTCTCGCAGTTTCAATATTTTTTAATTCCCCTTATGAACACAAAAATTAGACAAAACTAACCCTATTTTGTTAACTACGATACAATACTCTATCAATGTAAAAAGTATCAGCGAAAACGAATTTTGAGCTGTGTCCGTGATTTTGGGATTATCTCCGATTCTTACTGACATTGACTCTTAATGGCTATGGGAACTTTTCTTGGAGGATGAACAACAGGGATAGCATCTGCTTCAATTTCCAGGTGGTATGGGCCATGAAGCTTACCTGTACCATTGAAGACATCTGGAAACTTTTCAATAAGTGATTCTTTGGTAAGTGGCTTGCCCTCTGAGCTAAGATCTAAGGACAGAATGTCTTCAAAACATACTTGAATGAGGTCCATTTTTTGTGCATTTTTTGCCCTAGGACTGTGAATTCCACTTGATACACTTTCTTATTTTCGGTATAGTAGAGTTCCAGCTGACAAAGTCCCAACGGTTGCACTGTGGTGCGGTTGTACATGGAAAGCCTTTTGGTTGTCTTCTTTAGTTCAACTTCACCCAAGCAATTTTCAAGGGTTTTTGCTAAGATGATGTTGTATGAAGCTCCACTATCGAGCTGAAAGCATACTGGTGTTTTGCCCACATTTATTGTTGCGAAGAGGTGCTTTGGAAATTTGCTTGCTGCCATGGTGTTAATCTTGTCAACGGGGTTCAACTTTACTGTTTTGATTTTATTATAATTGCTAGCATTTTCGTCATGGCTTTCCACAGTGTGGACTGGTTTTAACCTCCTAGACATGCAAACAGAAACGAAATGAATTGATTTGTGGCACTTTTGACATCCTACACCATATACTGGGTAATTTCCTTGCTGATGTTGTCGTCTACAGAATTTGCATTTTAGGATTAATTTCCGGTTTACATCTTTGTCATCTCTTCTGCCATGATCTCTTTTGTCTTTTTTCTCTTCCTTTTTTGTTTCTGCTAGTGAGATGATGGACTGTTTCTGACGTTGCCTCGATGCTCTGTTCCTTTCTTTCGATAATTTGGAGGCTTGACAGGCATTGACGCACTTATCAAGATCCAAGTCGGCAACTTTCTAAAGATCCCCTCTAAGCTTTGAGTCACGAATTCCACAGATAATTTGGTCATGGACTAGTGACTCCCACAGGGTGCTAAAATTACAGGTTGAGGCTAAGATCTTCAGGTCAATTATGAATTCTTTAAGCAGCTCTCCTTCTTGCACTCTAGTGAAAAACTTATAACGCTCTACTGTTTTGTTTTTCTTGAGGTTGCTGTGTGTTTCAAAGGCATTGATCACATCCTTGAGCGAGTGTTTGGTTGGGCCGTGGGAGAATGGCAGTGTGCCATGTATCTCTCCTCCCTGGTTGCTGATGGTATAATGAAAGAGTTTTACCTTTTTCTTCTCTCCCATCCATTGTCAAGTCCATGTACAGGGTAATTTCTTCTTTCCATCTTTTCCAGGCATGTAGGAGCTCACTGGGATTTCCAAAATCCAAATTGCTGGGCAGTTTGAGCTGAGAGATCGATCGTTCTGCGCTAGCACTTGTGCTGGGCGTTCCAGGTGTTTGATCTGGCATTTTGTTAGATGAATCCCACTTCTGACACCATGTAACAAGCCACAAGATTACAAACAGCAAGACACAAGAAGCTTCACTCAGAACTCAATGCATATGTATTGGGAGCTTGTGTTCATATATCCTCGCTCAGTTGTTGCACACACGTGACCTTTTTTGTAAAGTCACCTGACGTAAAACAATCCCTACTTTAATCCTATTGTTACAATGATAATATACATTCTGTTCTCTGTATGATTTTTTTGTCTGTCCTGGATTGTCTTTGTCAGGATACTCTTATCTCTCTGGATGCCTTAACACTATGTTGTATGGGATAGGGCGATTTTTTTTTGGAAAGGATAATCCACAAGAGGCACACTAATGTTCACCGAAATGAAAACTATGCTGAATGGATTATCGTTCGGTATTTGCATTTGTTGAGTGCTATTTCATATGGAGCCACCCCTTCATATCACAAGGCACTCTACGAATGTTTTTTGATATGGAGGGGTAGAATGCATCAAACCATGAACCCAAGTTCCTTGCAAATGACACGGGAGTAATTGCTGAGTTGCCAACATGGAGACTGGAAATAGTCACTCTAGTGAGTTGCTTGGATGTACCAATGATCTGAAATGGGCAAGAATTCAACTGCATGAATTTGTTCCGTCTCTTCTTCAATTGGAGAGCGGACAGTTGCTGGTAGGTAGGCATGGGACAAACATACTCTGCAGTGCAAAAACAAGCTGTTCTGTGTTTGCTACTTCCTAGTTTTATTGATTTTTTTAACATTGAGAGGTTTTGATATTATTCAAAAGGTATTACTTGCCATACTTGAGCATTTTTCTACGTTTTTGCCGATGCCGAGACAAGCAGAAGAAAAGCTTGAATATCAAGACTTTTTGAACTGGACCCTGACTCCGTTGAAAGATTTTTTAGCACTGCAAGGATTGAAACAGACAGGCAAAAAAGCTGAACTTGTGGCGAGTGCATTCGGTGCCTATGAGCTGAAAGCACCTAAGAAGTTTTCTCAAGAAGACATTGACAGGAAATTGAAAGAGTACCAACAGAGACTAAAAAAACATCGGATAAACACCAACCCCAATTCTATTCAGAAAGAAGACTGGAAGGAAAACGTCCATGAATGACCAAATATAGATGATGGAATGCTTTTTAGCTACATCTTAAGAGTGAAAGCAGTGGATGTAGATTACATAGGTAAATATAAAGACCAAAAGGCATATTCTTATTAAATTTGTGGCTTTGTAGACACTATACCATGCTTCATGCAATGACAAGATATTATTTTAAAAAGCATATGTCTCTCCTTCGCAAAGACCAAACGATGACCTTCATCATGTGTGGGTTTGTACTGAGGGACCAAAGACTAAATCAAAAATCCTTACATCATGGTGCTCCTGTATTGCAGGAACTAGTGAGGTATGCAATCATGTAATTGCCTTGTTATATAAAGTGAATTATGCTTTCAAGAAGGACTACATTTCACCAGCCTTTACAAGCATCCCTCAAGGCTGGAACAGAGGAACAAAGAAGGAGGTGGCACCAGGCCAAATTAGAAATCTAAAATTTTTTAAGCATAAGAAGACAAGAAAGGACACTAATAGAGGTCCTGCCATAGAGCAAGAACTCAGGGAACACTTTGATCCAAGGAAAGCTTGTTACAGAGTGTTAACTAATGAAAGAGTATCTGATTTGCTTAGAAAGATCAAAGAATGTGAGCCATCTTCTCGTGTCCTCAATTCCATTGAACATGCTAAAGATGATGGGCTTCCTCGACCACTTAAAGAGAAAGCCTTAGCCTTCATGTCTGTCAAAACTAACAAGAGCAAAACATGTGAAGAGATAGCTTCATCATTTCTGGAACATTGTCAGATGACAAATGATGAGGTGAAGAGAGTAGAAATTGAAACAAGAGGACATAGTGGCAATAAGATGTGGTTTGATCAGCGAGAAGGCAGAATTAAAGCCTCGAACTTCCATACATATCACACAAAGATGGAATCAATTTTGAAGTTTAGAAAGAGGGGCAAAAATACATATACCCCTCTGGTATTCGACATTTTGAACAAAAGTGATGACATTTCTCACTTGCCTCAAATTAAGTGGGGGATTGAACATGAGAAGGATGCAATTAAGTCATTTTTGTCTGATGTGGCATCAAAACATGCAAATGGGATGAATGGGTTTAAACAATGTGGTCTGTTTGTAAAGCATGATTATGCTTTCCTTGCTGCCTCACCAGATGGTTTGTTTGTTTGTGACTGTTACAGTCCAGCTATACTTGAAGTAAAATGCCCTTTCTCAGTCAAAGAAGAAAATATCAATCTGAAAGCTGCATACAAACGTGTCGATTTTTTGGAGGAAGTAGATGGAAGCCCTAGATTAAAGCACACTCACAAGTACTACACCCAGATGCAGGTTCAAATGTGGGTGACTGGAACCAAATCATGAGTACTTTATTATCTGGACAAAGGTACTCAAGCCATTGTATAAAAGAGTAGAGTTTAACAGATAATATTTTAGTGTGGTTCTAAACAACATCACTTTATTCTACAAATCATATGCCTTGCCAGTTTTGTTGGGGTACAGGGATATCTACCAGTGTCCAAAGTGTGACAAAGTTATACTGGAGGAACCAGAAGTAACTGACATGTCAGTTGAAAACAGTATTTGTTGTGATACCTGTAGCACATGGTGGCACTTACTCTACACCACAGACAGTGTAAATGCAACCGTGGATAATGCTGTGCAAACTAATAGTCGTTTTCATGTACTGGCTGACCCTGTTGTGTCATGCAGTGTATGTTCATCTCAGAGTATCCCTGTTGGTGAAGGACACATTTGTACCATTTGTTACAAACCTGTTCATGCATGGTGCAGCAACCATGAAGACATAACCAGATCATTGGACTTAGTATGTAAACAGTGTCAACCATGAGATGATAGAAAAATACTCCTTTGTGATGAATAAATAACAGTCTTGTCTTGTCTTTCAGAGTGGAGACACACATAAATTAATAGATTTTGACAAATACACTTTAATTTTGTTTTTCTGTATCAGAGTATTACACATGGCTGTTGGTGGGTTAACCGTACTTATTCTATAAGAAGAACCTAGCTACTTTAACTTGCTCACAGAGAGGTGGAAGTAAGTTACACAATGCACAGCATACTCTAATGATATCATCCACAAGAGGTATTAGAGTTATAGGCAGTTCATTTTTCAAAATATGAAACCTTTTTACTCTTCCAATAGCTTGTTCAAGATATATTCTAACATTTGTAATATTTGATGTCTTTCTGACATCTGAGGGTAACATCTGCATAGAGGCAGTGCAGCTAGCTGGGATACATAATTTAGCCATAGACATCATTAGGTTTTCTTTTATTTTAAATCCCCTGTCCGCCATTACTTCATCATATGGTTCAATGATGTTCAGAAAACCACAGTCTCTGACAATAAAGGCATCTGATGCCCTCCCCCCATAGCTTTAAGAAACATAGGAAATTGCCCCTGTTGGAGTGATGGCTACTAGTACTTTACATATGTAATGGTGCTTGTACTCACTCCACAAAGCAGCAGCAAGGTTCAAACCACTAGGGGTTTCAGTAAAACATTCGAAACAATCTATTATGCATCTCACTTTTGGGTATAATTTCTTGAAACAAGCTGGCAAAGTGTTATTTACTTGTTGTTTGCTTGGCTAGATGATTAAGACTGACAGCTCTTTGGACATCAATTTAATCCATGTAATAAATACACTGCTAACAGTAGTTGAAGAAACCATAAATCTGAATGCAAGATCTTTGTTAATGAGACCCAATTTCAACTTCATCATCGTCAAAAGGAATTCTTGTTCGAAGTCTAAATAGGGGTTTTTTAATTTCCGGAGTGTTTTTTTATTTCCGGAGTGAGCATTTTACGACTATTTGTCCCAAAAGTCCTTAAAGTGAGACTATTAATTGTAAATGGCATCTATTCCGCTTAATAGTCTCAAAGTGTCTTCTATCACGATTAATAATCGTGGCAAGTACGACTATTAATCGCGACAAAACTCGTTAATAGTCGTATTTGACGGGCTTTAGACTTATTAATCGTACATCGCACGATTAATAATCGCATCTGACAGCAAATGCCCTTATTTGTCGCAAGGAAACGTACTCTTCTCAAAAGAAAGTTCAAGCTAGACTCTTTTTCGAACAGCTGCCATTATGATCAAAAATTCACAATCTGTTATTTCTTTGCACATGGCATTCTAGGTAATAAATATAACATATTTGAAGTTTGCTCGAGTACAAGTTCTCAGTGAAATTCATTTCTGTTTTAAAAGTGTGTTTACAGACTACGTTTTCTTTGACTTTTCGCTTTTCGACGAAGTACAGCGCGGGCTTACACTGTTGTAAGAGAGGCGACTAGCATTTTGTCTGAACGAGAATGTAATATCGGACAGGTAGCGATAGATGAAACTGGCGGTGGTGATAAACATGATGAAATTAATTCACGCTCAGGTAACTTGAATCGCACCGCTCTTGTACCACTGGCTTTGCTGAATTGGAATTGGCCAGGATTGATCCTCAATTAAGATCTGTTTCACTTCGGTCCTTTCCCCGCTGGTTTTTTTCCCCTCTTTTTTTGGGAGATACGCAATTCTGAAAAAGACGCGTTGCATTTTACATATCACGCGAAGGAGAGAGGAAAATATGAGTCGCGGCTAAATTTCTCCATGCTACAGGACTTTTTCCAAAACTATCGTGCTTTCGAAATGGGTCCTGTAAGAGCAATACAGAAAACGATCTATCGGAATGGAAAAACCATGTTCAATTTTTCTCAGTGAAACATTTAAAAGATTTTGAAATTAGACGCCGATTCACTGAGATGTTCATTTCGAGATAGCGATACTTGTCCAACGGCAAAATTACAGACAACAACAAGAACGGTCTACTTCACTTTTTTGGAAGAAAAAAAAAACGTCATACTCTTTCGTTAATAACACGTATATAATAACACATAGGAATTGACGCAAACATCTAAAAACAGTGCGCGACTGTCGATTCATTATTTTGATAGGAAATTATTTAGATCCAAACACGTAATGTCGGCATGGGTATTCGTGGTTTCCGAAACTGCTTTCATTCGATTAGCATATTCCGGAGAGATATACTAAACTTCTAAACAAGTGCACAGAGGGTTCTCATCGAAAGTGCTTTTCCTTTCCGCCGCCAAACCTTTCTATGCGGAATTCAAAGCTGTCATCAAGCACCCTCTCTGGGTGAGAAAAATATGTTGGCGCTAGAAATGACAAGTTATCGCTCTGTTTCATCCCAAACATCTTGTGATGGCAACAGAAACATTCTAAAAACATTCACTGGAGTTCGCAGAGTAATGTTTTATTGATTCGCTACAACCAAATGAACTCTTCCAGTAAGCTCTTTCTTACCCCGCGAAAATACGATTTTTCGCAGGAAAAAGTCAAAAACAAGAAAACGACTTTCGTATATTTGCAGCCATTTAAAAAGTCAGAAAACTCTTTCAGTTGACAATTGTCTTTGAGATCAAGCTTTGTCTTCATTCTCAATCTCTAAATCTCTAATTATCACCTGCGACTTGCACACTGCTTTTTCAACTGTCCACTTCAGAAACCATCATCCATTGTGGCTGTTTCATTGAATAATTTTTTATAGCTCTCTCTCTCTCCCTCTCTCTAAGTTGCAGAAAGGTTTGATTCTGCAGCCACTTGAAAACAGACCCAGTGGAGTTTTCCCGACTAGTCATTTTAGAACTTCGTACCTTTGTTTCTCACTGGTCTCTCGTGAAGTAGTCATGACCACGTGTAGATTTCAACGGCTATCTTGCGAATTAAATCTGCAACGCTCCTTCTTTCGATCTTCGTCAAACGAACCCGTTAACAGATAATGCCCACGACAAGAACCAGTAATCCGTCAACTGATGCATCCCTAACATCATTTCTGTATTTAAAGTGTCTTGCGAACACTGACAATATTTCACGACCCTTTAGTTCTTACTGATCGAACACACTGCCACACAGAGAGCGTCCATGGTGACCAATCACAAAGCTTGCTGTCAAAACAGGACCAATCACGGAAAAGTAAACAAAACTTTTTAAAGACAAAGAAATATTACAGTAAAAGACATGAATGGGAAGGTTGCAAATCGAACAACTGTTCAACCCTTCAAAGATCGAGAGCTGAAAACATTACGTAACCATAATAGTTATATTTTACGGCGTCATCAACAGTCTGATTACAGAGCGACACTAATTTCTGCTTTGTATCAGGTGGATTAAATTACGAGCATTAATCGTGAAAGAGCAGAATCATTCATCCCTTCAAATACTTCAGACACGGCTTTGGTATACAGTATAATGCAAACGATTATTAAGAATAATTAGTGTGAAAGACGCAGTAATTAAACTAGTCGTAGGTTGCTTTTAGCAGACATAAAAACAAAATGGTCGTCACAATTAATTTACACAGAAAGTGTCGTAATTCTTCACGATTCCCTGATCTTCTTTCAATGGTTGATTCGGAATAAAACTGTACTTAACCTACTTCTCACAGGGCTTGTTCGAGTACTTCCCTTTCTTCGTGTAATACATATAATACCAAAGATTTGATTTTTTTAGTATTCGATAAGAAAGAGCGAGATACACAGAAAAGTAACCTTAACTGAAATTGAAAAGATATACTACCAAGCAGAAGGCAAAGTCAAAACGTTCATACGTGTGCTCAGTTGTGTCCGCTGAGATCACGTCTACTGTATGGAAAAATGAGATGTAATGAGAATCATAGCCACCTGAGATAGCTTGAATTCACCTAGAGTCAATTCAAGCTCCGTTACCATCGGTCTCCAAGCGATGTCACGCAACATTGCGTGATATCAGTAAGCGTTGATGAGACACTCAATCCACCCTGCATTTAAGTCTTAAACAACCCTTTTCGTTGTACACATATTTTCGAGATTATCGCTATGAATGTGAACCATCCATTAAGTATCGATTAAATTTCTCGCACCATGAAAGCTGGTGGTATTCGAATTTTGTTTAACAGTGTTGCGGCTCGTGATAATATCATTTATTGTCACGTATTCACCTTTTTTTTTTGTATCTGACAGGATAAATCCAGGAAGAGATAAGAAGTTCAAAGTTGAGGAATACCTGAGATGTCATATTAGAAAGTTTTAGCCAGCGAAACTATAATATTTATTATCAACTAAAATAGTAATAGGAGGTAGTGTAGAATTACATCGCAATCCAGCCAGGGCCATAGTGTAGAAGTAGCCTGCTTCCTTGATAAAGACAATTGAATTACATAGGCTGTAAGTTAGGTGAAAGGTGTCCAGCAAGTATACACGCCGGTGGCCTGATCGAGAAATTTTCACTTGATACGCAACGCCATTCAAAGATTGAAAACACCATATAGTAGATTTTGTTTATTGTTAATTTAATTCAGAATTGGAGGTAAATGATGTGAGGAAAGACACAAAAGAAAGCAAACAAACAAAAACAATGAAAAAATCTAAATGCTTGGTTTTATGCTACAATCTTTTCAGCAGCAAGTAGTGGTTCTGCAATTAAAAAAAAGTAGTTACAGTCATTATGCTTAAAATGTAGTTTTACTTTTTCCATGTATCTTTCTTTTTGAGTTAATAAAATTTTAATGCCCCCTGTAGTCATTCGCTGAGGGTTTTGATTGAGGACTGAGCTGATGAGTCCACATTTACTACAACTGCTAATAGTGCTAATTTGAATTGACCTCTAATTCAGCTCACTTAAACCACCAGAAATAATAAAAAAAAACCTTATAGTGATCCAGCCTCCTGAAGATTTGACAAATAGACGTCAGGATACTATAATGTTGCCGTGAGAGGGATTTTCTTCCCCCCACTCCCCTCTCGGAATTAACATGACATAGGTCGGAAAAGAGCATAATGTCATCACTCTCTATTGCCCACAATTTTCTTCCGATGTATTCTATAAAATCTGGCCACAAATCCATTAATTTAGTAATGCTTACCTATTTTTTCGTCCTCTTTGTCTTGGCTCGCCCTTCTCCCGCTTTTCCACTCGCCTTTCCACCCGCTTTTCCATCCGCTTTTCTTTTTCTGCTTACAGTGATCTGTTTGGAAGATAGTAGAGGGTAATGATTATAACCTGGTAATGTTCACATCATTTTTAAGAAAAACATTCGTTATTATCAAAGCCACGATTCTGTTATCTGCATCTCAGATGTATAATATTTGTCCGTAAGAGTCAAGACCAATATGGCACAGGTTACTATATAGATTAATTCGATATTTAAATTTGCATTAACTTGTTATTTCATAGTATCTTTGTGCGGCCTGTGCTGGCTAAAATCCGGCAACATACTGTTGGACATCATAAGAGGGACCCTGGGTGTTTATTCTTTGTTATTGTCGAGCGGTTATAGTTACCTCGACTTCCCTTTCCTCTCTCGATACGAGTGTACTCAACTCCACAGAAGAAGTAGACTGCGCTGTGGCAACTTTGCAAATAGTATTTTCCAGGGCATCCAAGTCCCATTTTTTAGTCCTGTCTGGCTGCTGATGGCGATTCCTCTGTCTGGTTATGAATTCTCTCCACCATACCATTTCTGAGTCTTTCAATTTCATGGCGTATTTTGGGAGGTCCATTTCAAGCTTGTCAAGGGACATGCCACCGAGAGTGTTCGGTTTGACAAGCTTGGGAATTTCTCTTGGTATGGTCGAGATGAGACTTATTCCGCCATCAGGCAGCCAGACAGGTGAGGTGGACCACTTCTTATAGAACAGCTTGGGGTTGCTGTTGTTGTTTTGAATTTTAAAAACGTGTTGGTGGACGTGGCCTGATATGTTGTTAATGGAGTTCTCCATCCACGCTTTGATCTCGGACAAAGATGATAATTCCTCCACTAACACAGGAGGGGTGTACGATACTTTAATCTGTTCCTTCAGTGCCTCTAAAGTATGGGCGGCGTTCTTGGAAAGTCTTCTTGCTACACATGAAAACATCTGATCGATGTTTTCATGTGTATGGCCACCACCAAGAAAGATATTTTGATCTGTCAAAAAGTAAAACGTGTGATTTCGTTTATTAACCCCAGTTCAGAATGAATCATAGTCAAATTTCCTTATATAGTTACATGTTGTTGTCATTTCAATTACTGAGAGTAATATTGCTGCATAAAATGAAACAAAATAGTAGGCCAACCAAAGTTAGAGACCAACGGTCAGTAAACCATGACTTAAAGTGGTAACGAACGTCCTGACAAAAAGAGGAATAATTAATCCTCGTTCAACTTATTTTCAAAATTTGTATTGAATTAAAAATGATATTAGGCTGGGACTCCTCTCTAGCTACGGCTGAAATTGTTTATTGAGAGATAAGACAATTTTGCCTGATTTGATAACTCACCTTCTCAAAAATTTTCCTCTCGACCAATAAACTTAGAAAACTTAGGACATAGCGGTTTTTGTTCTTCCTCCAACAGTTGTCCATCTGGAGGTACAGGACAGGTGGCAGATACCCTTGCTAAAAGAGTAACGAAAAAATGAATTAAAAATGATCAACAAGAAGGTATCGGGTGAAACAGTGCGACGCATTTCATTTGAAACTATAATAGTTTTAAACTATTCTTCAATGCAATGCATTATAGTTCTTTCAACACTATAGACGTCATTAGATGTCGAATGACGTCTTTAATTCATCATCCAATTTGCAGTGACCCTGATCAGTAATATATCACTGATAACGTCCAAATGCGGTAAAAAGTCAATGTGGCGCACGCTTTTTCTTTTACGTAGTAAGGGGCAAAAACAATATGCATACAGATGTTATACTCTGGACAAAGACAACTTGTGGTCCATTGGTTAAACTTACCGATCTCTTGATGTGCAACAGAGTCTCCAGCATGACGTTGATAGTCAAATTTGAATCATGCGGGTACTCGCATAAATCAAGAAACACATGGGCTTCTTGCTTCTGGTTAACCAGGACACCTCTGAGATGCGTCTTTAATTTCCACGCACCTTCGTCTACCTGATGAGAATACATAAAAATGAAATGCAATTATGTCAAAACATCTAAGTAAGAATTGATTTTCACAGCTTGTAGCGTCAGCCAAATCCTTATGCAATTACGGCTAGAGTTGTGTCAATGTGATATAGCGCAATGTTGATGTTTGTGCGGAACAACCCAACATCTATGTTTACACAATGTCAATTTTTTTCGCAATGACGACCTTATAACCGGAGCTTTCAAAATTCGGAAACATTCCAATATTATATTTAATACATGTACAAGTAGCATTGATTTTACCTTTGTAATTGTAGTAAAATGTGGCAAGTTATGTTTAGCTTGGTCCATGCCATCAATGATAAGGGACAAGTACTTGTTTGGGTTTACTCTTGCTTTGATGTTGTGTTTGTAGTACTTGTTCCTCTCCGTCCTTAAGAAAATATGAAAATGATTTGATATAGATGCACCATTCATATTTAAGCGTTGAGATTTTAATTCACAGGTCATAGTGTGGCATGGTCTGTTGGTGTTGTAATTAATGTTAAACAGTTTTTGTTTTATTCTGAAGCATACTAACGAGGACACCTGTCAATGAATATGTAATTTCAACTTACATCTGCTGAGTAAGGTGAAGTTTCCTCATCATTCTCAAGTGATTGCGCTGTTCTTGAACTTGCGGCTTACTCAATTCTACTTTCAACTGTTGGCAAATTGTGCACTTTGTAAACCGACTTTGCTGCAAAGCGGAGAAAGCAAACAACTTTTCAAATTGTTTTATTCTTATAAGACTACAGGACTGTAAGAGTCACTGTAAGAGTGACTGCCATTTCAGTCGCCTTGATCATAAACAATTATTCCTACCTTTGGTATATAAACATCTGGAAAGTTCACTTTCCACATTTTATATAAGAAGTGCACGTGTGAAAGTGTAGGGTTGTCCCCCATTTCCTCCTTGTACAATGTATACACTTCATTTTTTGTCAGGCAGGATGGCAATGGCCTTGAGGAGGAGTTTGGCATTTGTTCTGCACTTTTTGCGAATCCTCTGAACCACTCCAAAGCCAGGTCGAAGGCCAGAGATTTCTTTCTACTCTGCCGAGTACACTGGTTCCCTTTTTTTAATTGCTCATAGTAACTGAAAGAAATGCAAAGCCATAGCTAAGTCAGCTGATTAATGTTTTATGATAAATATAATCTCAAAGGAAACATGTACACGAGAGTGTAAGGATTAGTGATCTAAAAAGGCTGTCTAAAGTTCCACTGAGGCGAATAGTAATACATGGTCATATTCACCCCAAAGTTTGCAAATAACACCGCCAATGAGATACTTGACGAAAATGAATTGCAAATTGCTTACCTTGAAATGGAGAACCCGTGGACGGTACACCATGCCTTTGCACAAATGGTTTCCGAGACGTTATTCAACCGTAGACGGCCATCACTTCTGCTGGCAATGGCAGTAGTTATAACTTCGTTTCTCTCTTGGATGGTCTTCGACCAAAATTCCTCCCTTTTTTTCGTAACATACCGAACTGGAATATCTCCTATGCACTTCCTCTTACAACAACCTTTCGCTATTTCACGCACTACAGAGGAGGCCTCAGTCTTTTCCTTTGCTTTCAGTAATCTCCCTATTTTCCAAAAGTAGTAACATACAACTGATGCAATATTAAAACGCTTCTGAAATAAATTTATTGAAAACAAATGTTTCTCTGGAAATTTTTTTCTAACTTAAGTACTTTTGAACTATGCGTGGGTTTAGACGAGGTGTTGTGAAACACTGGATACCCAGGTTTATACGTTTTTACAAGGTTCTTATTATAAAAATAGTGACAACATGGCAGCAATACTCACGTTTTTTTTTGGAATCTTTATTGCTCTTTTCCTGTTGAAAAGGAAAATCCAATTATTTAAACGAATTGCTCTGGTATGTTGAGCACAATATTTAGCGGCTAGTCATTTGTCGCACGCCCTTGGACGATTATTAAGCCAATCTAAGATGCGCCCTTAAGTGGTAAAACCTTCACGTGCACGCAAAAACGATTATTAAGCTCAACTGAATTCGGAGACCACAATCAAAGCGTCACTTTGTTACAGCGAGTATACCAAGGTTCTGTTTGAACTTTTATTGTTAAAAATACGTTGCTAAGAACGAAAAGTTTAAAATAGGCAAGACATTTAAAAAAAAATCAGTGGAACAGCTAAAAGTCTGGTTGTGATTAGGATATAACATTTTTCTTCGAAAACAAAGGCAAAGGACGTGAGCGCTCAAACGATTATCAATCTTTTCTAAACTTTGAGTGATCTTGGATGCGATTCACTACCCGCGCTGTTCATGAGACTGCAAAAATCTTGGCTGAAAATTACACGACATTTCAAGGAGAAGACTAACCTGATTTATTTTCCCCTTTTTATTCTTCCAAAAGGTAGTATGATCCGATTCGACAAACTGAAAAGGACCACCTTCCACCTCACTCACTTCACTGAACTGCAATTGGAATAAAATAAACATTTAACCTGATACAAATTAGTTCATACCTTAAATAGGAAAAAAAATCAGAGGTTTTGGTACTTACCTGTAACGAACTATCTTCCAGTTTTTCAAGCGCGCTTTCAGCAGCTCTAACTTCTTCTGGGTGTATCTTGTTTTCGTCTATCTGTTTATTAATGTTAGATGTTAAAATCGTAATCATAACCATCTCACATCGCTACGAAGATATTTTTTACCGCAAAATCGTCGTCCGTCTCGCTCTCACTACTCATTTTTCAGTTCAGTTTGCCCGTAGTTTCGCCTCTGTGTCACTTGGAGGGGAAAACGACGAAAAGCGAGATCTTTGCTTGAAACCAGTTCATCTTGTTCCAAAACAGGTCAAGTTTTTTAGCCGTTGCAACCAATCATATGATGACTTGTGAATGATTGACTGCGCGCATGGTTGTGCTAGCTATTGTTCTGCTCGCTGTTGTTCTGCAAAGGCTGCAGTGATGGCACAACTGCCAAATCTCTCACCATTCCTCGAGGACGATTTCGACGATAGAATGATAGATTTAAGTAGCGAGCATGTGTCCGAAACGGAGAGTGACGAGGAGGAGAGGACGGTGGCGGTGGACCTCGAGGGTGTCGAAGAGACGGGGAAAAAAAAGAAAAAATGTAGACGTAAAAGGAGGCGTGCTGGCGATCACTCGGGCCGCCAGATGGCCCTTAGAGCATTAGAAAAAGAAAAAAAGGGGCGAACAAACGAAGAAATTGTGAGTGACGCCTGCCCAGAACTGCCTCGTTTTGCAGAGGCAATAGCGGAGGCCTGTTGTGTCCTCGATAGATTCAAAGAAGACCCGGACAGTCCGACCACAGAAGATGAGGCCTCTGCCATGAGAATTTGTATTGTGAGGAAATACAATATTTCTTCAAAGGTGAGATTTTGTTTTTATTTTCAAGTGCCTGCAGCTAGTCCCATTTTCTAACTTTTTTCCGTGAACTCTTGAAAGAAAGTTTTAATTCAACGGAAAGGTAGAATGGGAGGTATGAGTAAGCGAGAATTCTTCCTAATGTCTTCGACAGTTGGGCTCTCTTCTTTCCTGTCCTTTAAAAATTTTTGTTGACTAGTTCTTAAAGTGCGAGGAATTGTAAATTTAAAAAAATCTAAAGAATTCAGCAACCCAGACTAAATGGCGCCACCATTGATTTTCCGTGGTTAATTACACACACGACCTTAAAAGTTTTTTTCCCTTACGCGAAATAACTGTCTATTTGTGGAAAAAGCCCTTCTCCACTTCTCTTTTTTCTTAGTTATTTTGTTTAGTTGCGCTACTCATCCCAGATTTTAATTTTGAATCAGAGTTTTATTTGTTGATTGATTTCTTAATTCTATTGGTTCTATTTTTCATCTCAATTCCGTAAAATATGAGCAACGACCATATATAAGGAAAATTTTACTACAAAAATTCTCACCACGAAAATTAATTAATTTACTCCTCTTCTTGATGTCAATCACATTGAAGCCTCGATGTCGTTAGCTTAGGAACCGAGCGTATCAGATGGTTTTGTTGAATTGAATTCTTTGAAGAGATTTTGCAATTTCCATTGCCGAGGCATTATGTTTACGATACGTTTAGATTTACCAAGTTTGCATTCGAAGGACTTCTTCTTTGCTAACTGTGAACACACTCTAATGCACAGTTTTCTTCACCTGAATTTGCTTCATGGATTTAGAAAACATCTCATTATGTCGAAAATGCAAATCGCCATCTTTCTTTGTATCCTTTTATAACGTTGAAAATTGAAAATGGCTTAGTAAGCATAGAAAAATTTTTAGCTTGTCATCTTATGTGGAGCTTTAGAAACGACACGAGTGCGGATCAAAACTGAGCCGTTTACGTAAAGGAAATCTTTGACAAATATATTAGTAACAGATGACCATAGAACGAACAGCCATTGCAGATGAGGAATAATTAAACAACGTTACAAAACGAATATGACTATACGTCACATGAGTTACATTAAGCACCAGGATATTTGATAATGATCTCGTACTTTTTATTCAGCTTGAGTGATTCGCTTCACTTAGACTATTAAAAAATATTTTAATATTCAGTGGAAGAAGGAAGGCTGTAACTAATTTCTTGCTTTATGATTATTTTGCAGGATGGCAGTAACTCTACAGTTACCAACATTTTTAAAGTGGCGTTGCTCCCTCAAGAAATTTTTTCGAAGGCCCTAGAAATCTGCCAACTGTATGAAGATGGAGAGCTTGCACCTCCCCTTACCAGCAAACAAAGAATGAGGAAGTACATCTCTCCATCTTCCTTTAACTTTCTAAAGGGGTTAGACCCTTTAAAAGATGAAGATCAATTGAAAATCGACAGTATGCTAACTAGCTGATTGGCAACAAATATCCGCCCTGTTTATCAAAAAAAGGTGAGAGATATTTTTTATGAAGATTTTCATTGTATCTAATTGAATAGGTGTTGCACATATTCAGATTGATGGTAAACTTGAAATCAATGATACAAATTATAAGTTAAGTTTCTAGCAGAGTGTTTCAAAATCTTGCCAATGTATTTGTCTCATGAAATCCTAAAACAGGGTTTCAGCTACTAGTTATATAAAGCAATTACTTTGATATGGAAAAGTATGACAATAATAATTATAATAACAATATTCACCCAGGGAGCCCACCCACCAACACTGTTTTCAGCAGGGCCCTGCAAGTATGATTACAGTCATTGATTGATGGTCAGAGTTTTATAATTTGTTATGAAGATGTTGAATATTAAAATATAATTGTTTCCAATAGGGAGCAGTAGTAGAGGATGGTGCTTCCTCTTGTTTCGTAAGTTATGCAGAATAGGAGTGTGTTGTGAAGTTGTTTTATTACTAAATGTGGTAATTGCTGTTGATCGCATACTTAACAATCTGTTCAGTGAAATTTGAGAGAAATGACCTCCTGATTACAGGCCATAAGGTTCCAAATGGTTGTTCAGTTATTGTGAAAAAATTAATTTTTCCTACAGGACACCAGAAAAAAACTAATAGCAAAGTTGGATGGTGCTAAGAAGGTGATTTGATTAAAATGTCTATATTAATGATTTATGAGCACTAAATAGTTTCAACTAATGCAAGAGCAACTCATTGAATACACTTCTATAATGAAGCTGAACCTACAAGAAACACTACTTCTAAAAGATTTGCATAGGGGAGCTTAATTTTTATTCAATCCTACTGATGTTTCTGTTGTCTGAGATCAGATTGGGTAGACATAATATTGACAATTCCTATATTTTTTTTAATTTTAAAACCACCCCCATTAAAAAGACAATTATATATACATATATGGATATGTATGACCTAGATTTAGAAATAAAATTGGGTTTCTTCTTATTAACCATTATTGGTGTCTTCATTAACAGCCTCATTTATCTTTCAGGAGGTCAAAGATGGTAAAGAAACCATAGAGAAGTTACGCACAGAAATTAAGTTGTTGGAAAAGGTATAACACTACTTTGCTTACTCTGGCAAAATCCAATTTCTGATGGATTTGAGGCCATTTTTTAGTCATTTATCACTAGCTCACTAGTTTGCTTAAGCTTTGAAATCAGTATTGGTGGATTATGTAGGTAGAGAATTAAAGTGTTATCTTTTGTTTGTTCTTGAGTTATATATTGATCAATTTACATTGAATGGTTTTTAATAAAATAGATGGGTATGGAAATATTGTCATATCAGACTTAACCAGTCACCATCATGTAGATAACTGTAAACAGGTTCCAATTCATTTGTTGAAATGTTGCTATCTTTCCAAAATATTCTCACAGGATTTAAGTGTTGAAAGAAGAAAATGTGAAGAGTTTAAAAGTGAGGTGGTCTCGTTAAAGAAGGTAAGTTTATCTTCAAATAAAACAGTTGAATTAGAACTTTGGCTCAATTAATTTTTTTGTCCCAAAAAACAGAATTTAAGGGCTTCACAGCAGATTGCAAGGTTTTTCAAGGAGAGCTATGAAGAAATGAAAGAGGTAATAAATTGTATTTAAGCATTAATAAGCCAAACAGCAATGTGGCATTGGTTTAAAAGACTTATTTCAAATCAAGCTGAGACTATCACAGCTGTTAAATTTAGTAAGGTAGGGATACAAAGAGATACAAATGCTCCACTGGTTTGTTGACTTCACAGAAACTGTCCCCTCTGCCTTCTGAAGAACCAGTAATGGAAGAAACAGCTGCAGTTGAGCCAAATGAAAGGGTATATTTTCATGTGATTCAAAAATTTTCCACACTGTACATTAAATGGCATACAGAAAGTCTGTTTTCCATCTGTACTTAGAAAAGAGAGTTGCCATTCTGGATAGAATTTCAATAATTAGAGAATTAATGTATCCTTCCCTTAATTTAAAAAAAAGTGAGGGATCATATTGGAGAAAGAAATTGTACTATTGTTGAACAGTGATCCTTTATAACACCTAAAATATATTTTTGCTGAAAACCTGAAGAGAACAGAGTTTCACTAAAAAAATGTCCACATGAATATTGTATTGATTTGCTATGTTTTTTAGTTCAACAATATTAATAGTTACTGTATGGTGAAGTGTAAAGGCGTGTTCCTATTTTTCTCTAGACACCTTTGGAAGTCATCTCTGAGAAGGTACACAACAACGTTCAAGAAATTGGCCGTCTGAGGGAGGAAAACAGGGTAATTGATTATCATAAGAAAATATTTCTATAAAAGTGAATTAAACAGAGGATATCATAAAGAAAGAAAAAGAAGACAGAGTCTTGAGTGGCAACTCCATTGGTAAGAATCCATCAATATTGACTAAAAGTCACTTCTGGATCAGCCAATCATAGAATGGAAGGAAGCTGAAACAAACTATATTTTAACCAAACATTTCACAAAACAGATCCACTTGAACTCAGAGGGAACTATGTACCTCCTGAAAAGACTGATAACAGAGGGGAAGGAAGCAAACAAACTTTAAATAATTTGAGGAAAGTTTTATCAAAAAAAAAATATGTTTGGTGCAAATTCGATATAATACCACAAGAAAACATCCTAATGCTGATGTTCAGTCACATGTTTTAAATTGTCAACATTTTATGCTTTATGATGCATCTCACTTTGCAGTAACATCTCTACTACAACATCTTCCTCTACACAATAAGAGGTTGTAATTGGTCAACCCCCTTTACAGTCATCATATATTCCACAAAGGTGAAAAGGTGAAAAATAATTATTGCTGTGGAAAAGTTTTCATTCCCAGTCAACTTTTGTTTACTGTATTGTTGATTTCACAGAAAGGCCAATTAACTGAAGTAAAGGACCCAGCACCTGTGAAAAAGGTTTGGATACACCCATCAATATTTCTTTGATTTTAACCCAAAATGCCCCAAATATAATATATTAGAGTGTCTTGATTAAGAGTGGAGATAATAATTTTGAGTACATAATAAAACAATGAATGGTCTTGGGAGTTTTCTCTGATTGTCTGCTCAAACTCCAAATGTCCTTTGTTTTTCCCCTCAGAGCAACTTGCACAGTATTTGTGCCCAAAAACAATGTAAATTTTGCAGAAATAAATAAGTTTAAGTCATTGGTTTCTGTTTTATTATCTCAATGTTTTGGTTTATACTAAAACTACTATTCACCTCATTGTTGGTTGCTAGCAGTAAAAATACACCACCACTACACCACAGTAAATAGTGGGTTGTTGATAAGTCAATATTTCAGCTTAGTTTTAATTGAGTCTATTCAACTGTGGGTTAATTATTTTCTAGTGATGCCAACTTGTGTTTCCTGGAAACATTACATTTTGTTTTAGCAAATTCAAATATTTCAAAAGAGGTGTACATGCTCCTCCTAGGGTGATTCCTCAGAAAAAAAAAAACTTGAAAAAAAGTTTTAAGTCTCCAGCATATTGAACAATTTGATGTATAATTTGTGGGAAATTGCCTCACATTTAAATGACATAGACTCAAATTGTTCCTCGAGTTGTTCCCTTCAATGTCATAATTTGCATGCCCAAGCAATGGGCTGTGTGCATGCTTTTAGCTTTTTTTTTTTCCCTTTGAAGAAATTTTTCTTCTTCTCAAAAGTAAATGGGAAAAATTGCACACCAAAATTATGCAAAAAAAAAAATATAGGTCGCCATGCTTGTTCAAGAGCTAAGGACCATCGCACCTTATTATCTGGTCCATGAAATGAAAAACAATACCCTGTTCTCAGATTGCAGGGATGCTCATTCCCCTGATTACATGATTTTCACGCACAATTTGGGATGTGTGGTGCAAAACTGAGAAAATAAGTTATAGGATGTAAAACACTAAATAGGCCTTTACTCAGAAAACGTTGCGTGACATTGCTCGGAGACCGATGGTAACGGAGCTTGAATTGACTCTAGGTGAATTCAAGCTATCTCAGGTGGCTATGATTCTCATAACATCTCATTTTTCCATACAGTAGACGTGGTCTCAGCGGACACAACTGAGCACACGTATGAACGTTTTGACTTTGCCTTCTGCTTGGTAGTATATCTTTTCAATTTCAGTTAAGGTTACTTTTCTGTGTATCTCGCTCTTTCTTATCGAATACTAAAATAATCAAATCTTTGGTATTATATGTATTACACAAAGAAAGGGAAGTACTCAAACAAGCCCTGTGCGAAGTAGGTTAAGTACAGTTTTATTCCGAATCAACCATTGAAAGAAGATCGGGGAATCGTGAAGAATTACGACACTTTTATGTCTGCTAAAAGCAACCTACGACTAGTTTAATTACTGTGTCTTTCACAGTAATTATTCTTAATAGTCGTTTGCATTATGCTGTATACCAAAGCCGTGTCTGAAGTATTTGAAGGGATGAATGATTCTGCTCTTTCACGATTAATGCTCGTAATTTAATCCACCTGATACAAAGCAGAAATTAGTGTCGCTCTGTAATCAGACTGTTGACGACGCCGTAAAATATAACTATTATGGTTACGTAATGTTTTCAGCTCTCGATCTTTGAAGGGTTGAACAGTTGTTCGATTTGCAACCTTCCCATTCATGTCTTTTACTGTAATATTTCTTTGTCTTTAAAAAGTTTTGTTTACTTTTCCGTGATTGGTCCTGTTTTGACAGCAAGCTTTGTGATTGGTCACCATGGACGCTCTCTGTGTGGCAGTGTGTTCGATCAGTAAGAACTAAAGGGTCGTGAAATATTGTCAGTGTTCGCAAGACACTTTAAATGCAAAAATGATGTTAGGGGTGCATCAGTTGACGGATTACTGGTTCTTGTCGTGGGCATTATCTGTTAACGGTTCGTTTGACGAAGATCGAAAGAAGGAGCGTTGCAGATTTAATTCGCAAGATAGCCGTTGAAATCTACACGTGGTCATGACTACTTCACGAGAGACCAGTGAGAAACAAAGGTACGAAGTTCTAAAATGACTAGTCGGGAAAACTCCACTGGGTCTGTTTTCAAGTGGCTGCAGAATCAAACCTTTCTGCAACTTAGAGAGAGGGAGAGAGAGAGAGCTATAAAAAATTATTCAATGAAACAGCCACAATGGATGATGGTTTCTGAAGTGGACAGTTGAAAAAGCGGTGTGCAAGTCGCAGGTGATAATTAGAGATTTAGAGATTGAGAATGAAGACAAAGCTTGATCTCAAAGACAATTGTCAACTGAAAGAGTTTTCTGACTTTTTAAACGGCTGCAAATATACGAAAGTCGTTTTCTCGTTTTTGACTTTTTCCCGCGAAAAATCGTATTTTCGCGGGGTAAGAAAGAGCTTACTGGAAGAGTTCATTTGGTTGTAGCGAATCAATAAAACATTACTCTGCGAACTCCAGTGAATGTTTTTAGAATGTTTCTGTTGCCATCACAAGATGTTTGGGATGAAACAGAGCGATAACTTGTCATTTCTAGCGCCAACATATTTTTCTCACCCAGAGAGGGTGCTTGATGACAGCTTTGAATTCCGCATAGAAAGGTTTGGCGGCGGAAAGGAAAAGCACTTTCGATGAGAACCCTCTGTGCACTTGTTTAGAAGTTTAGTATATCTCTCCGGAATATGCTAATCGAATGAAAGCAGTTTCGGAAACCAGGAATACCAATGCCGACATTACGTGTTTGGATCTAAATAATTTCCTATCAAAATAATGAATCGACAGTCGCGCACTGTTTTTAGATGTTTGCGTCAATTCCTATGTGTTATTATATACGTGTTATTAACGAAAGAGTATGACGTTTTTTTTTTCTTCCAAAAAAGTGAAGTAGACCGTTCTTGTTGTTGTCTGTAATTTTGCCGTTGGACAAGTATCGCTATCTCGAAATGAACATCTCAGCGAATCGGCGTCTAATTTCAAAATCTTTTAAACGTTTCACTGAGAAAAATCGAACATGGTTTTTCCATTCCGATAGATCGTTTTCTGTATTGCTCTTACAGGACCCATTTCGAAAACACGATAGTTTTGGAAAAAGTCCTGTAGCATGGAGAAATTTAGCCGCGAATCATATTTTCCTCTCTCCTTCGCGTGATATGTAAAATGAAACGCGTCTTTTTCAGAATTGCGTATGTCCCAAAGAAAGAGGGGAAAAAAACCAGCGGGGAAAGGACCGAAGTGAAACAGATCTTAATTGAGGATCAATCCTGGGCAATTCCAATTCAGCAAAGCCAGTGGTACAAGAGCTGTGCGATTCAAGTTACCTGAGCGTGAATTAATTTCATCATGTTTATCACCACCGCCAGTTTCATCTATCGCTTGCTTGTTGACAGACGTTTTAGTGTCTCAAAAAGCTATTGGGGGACACTTGATGTAATTTGACCTATTTGGCTGTTAGATTGTGACTTTTTTTCAGTTAAACTTCAAAACCTGTCCGATATTACATTCTCGTTCAGACGAAATGCTAGTCGCCTCTCTTACGACAGTGTAAGCCTGCGCTGTACTTCGTCGAAAAGCGAAAAGTCAAAGAAAACGTAGTCTGGAAACACACTTTTAAAACAGAAATGAATTTCACTGAGAACTTGTACTCGAGCAAACTTCAAATATGTTATATTTATTACCTAGAATGCCATGTGCGAAGAAATAACAGATTGTGAATTTTTGGTCGTAATGGCGGCTGTTCGAAAAAGAGTCTAGCTTGAACTTTCTTTTGAGAAGAGTACGTTTCCTTGCGACAAATAAGGGCATTTGCTGTTATTAACCGTGCGATGTACGATTAATAAGTCTAAAGCCCGTCAAATACGACTATTAACGAGTTTTGTCGCGATTAATAGTCGTACTTGCCACGATTATTAATCGTGATAGAAGACACTTTGAGACTATTAAGCGGAATAGATGCCATTTATGATTAATAGTCTCACTTTAAGGACTTTTGGGACAAATAGTCGTAAAATGCTCACTCCGGAAATAAAAAAACACTCCGGAAATTAAAAAACCCCTGTTTGCTTTCTTCCCGGTCCTGGGCGACATTTTGGCAAGCCTTTGCCAGGGTCACAATGGCCTTGAGGTGCTTCTCTTGTGGTCTGTTTTTGTCCTCTCCAGTACTGCATATGTTGGGCTTTGGGGAAGAGGTGATCAAAAATACTGTAACACCACAAATCACAGTAAACATGGCGTTAAAACTGCTTTTTAATAAACACAACACTACTATATTAGCACATGGTCTACCGATGAGTCACGTGACCCCAAAGGTAAGGTCACTCAGGGGGGACCCCTGGGGAATAGCTTGCGCTACACTACTCCCCCCTTTATGAGCACTGTCCCAGTGCTGGTCCACTTTGCAAGTCACTTCTGGATGAACTTATACTTGACATAACAACTAATTCTTAACGACTGTTCATGTCCATAATTCTCAGGAAACAATGACATTACAATGTGCAAACTTATCTAGTTGCCTAGAATGTTCCATAATGTTCATCAGTCCTCGAACGTTTCACGTTAACATCACTGAAGCAATTGGTTAACCAGACACCCAAGCCCCGTACCGACTTGGAGGCTTCCGCTGCCTTGAAGGTCTCCCATGAGCGTTTGAATCTGTTTCAGGTACAACTTGTTTAGTTGACTCTTCCATTTTATGGCTCAAAGCCTCTGGGATTAGATTATCTGCACTAGAAGTTGGCAATTCCACATGAGGTTCACGTTCCCTCACATCATCAGGCTGGTCACTGCTATCAACAACAATGCAATCAGCATTCTGAGGTCTCGGGGTGACATCTTCTTCTCCTCCCACCGTCGACTCGACTAGATCAACTCCCTCTCTCTCAACTGGGGTTGACTGTCCTTCTACAAAAACCGGAGAATCAACATCTGATGCCTCTCTCCCCTCCTCTCCTTCTTTCGATAACTGTACCAGCCTTTTTGGAATCCACTTCTCTAGTGGGGGTCCCAGGTATGGCTTCAATCGGTCCAAGTGAACCACCTTTGGTTTGGCGTTCTTGCTCTTCTGGATGCGGTAAACTACATCTGAAAGCACAGATATGACCAGATAAGGTCCCTGCCATGGGCAGTCCAGTTTTACATTTCGCCCCTTCTTTCTACAAACAAGGTGCAACCAAACCGAATCTCCAACAGTGAATGACCTGCCAGCAAGCCGCTTATCGTAGTTCCGCTTCTGGCGTATGGCTGCCTTGTTCAAATGGCGTCTTGCCAAATCATGTGCACTGGCCAATCTCTTTTGAACTGCTTGGGCATAGTCCGTCTTGAGTGGCGGTGCATCAGGAGGTGTTTCAGTCATGACATCCAAAGGAACTTCCACTTCTCTACCCAGCATTGAGAGATTAGGTGAAACATCTGTTGACTTGTGAACAGCACTTCGATATGCCATCATGCAAGCTGAAGATCCCAGTCTTTTTGGTCTTCCTTAATCTTCCCACGCAGCATTTCGACAACTGTCCTGTTGAAACGTTCAACTTGTCCGTCAGATTGGGGGTGCAGTGGAGTAGTGCGAGTCTTCTCAATGTCTAACAACTTGCAAATTTCAGCAAACACCTTAGATTCAAAGTTTCTTCCTTGGTCGCTATGAAGTTCACGGGGTACACCGAAGCGGCAAATGAACTCATTCACTAACTTCTCAGCAACAGTAGTGGCCTCTTGATTGGGTAATGGGTAACTCTCAGTCCATTTAGTGAAATAATCACTAACCACCAGTATAAACTTGTTCTTCCGTGCAGTTTCTGGCAAAGGCCCAAGAATGTCAATTGCGATCCGTTCCATAGGAGCGCCTACCACGTACTGTTTTAAGGGAGAACAACGTTTCTTTCCCCATGTTTTCTTTGATCCGCAGACGTGACACCTGGCGACCAATCTGTGAACTGCTGATGTAAGTCCTAGCCAATAATAACGAGACTGAAGAGCACTTAAGGTCTTCTTTACACCAGAATGGCTTGCTGTTGTGTGACTATGATGAGCTTCAAAGGCAGTCTGTCGAAGGTCTTCTGGAAGAACAATCTGATCTGTTGTTTGATCTCCCATATCACTTTCCCATTTGCGACAAAGTACACCATTTCTGAAGACGAGCCGGTCCCACTGTGACCACTAGGCCTTTACTGCATGGCTCTGAGGGGAAACCTCTTCCCATGAAGGTTTTCTTTCACCAGCTTTCTTCCATCCAATGATGACCTTGAGATCAGAATCTGCCACCTGCTGCTCGCTCGAGAAGGTAGACGTCCATGTTGGTTCTAACTTAACTGTGGCACAACGATCACCTACGGTTCCTTCACAGTTATCAGGTTGCTCATTGTCCTAGTTAGGGACCTTTACCTCGGTCTGGACACCCACATGAACAACTGACACTTGTTTCTGAGATTTCCAACCCCGACACCACTTACAACAGTCATTGCAGGGTCGGCGAGAAAGTGCATCAGCATTCTGGTGTCGTTATCCTGCTCAATATTGGATTTCAAAGTCAAAAGTACTTAAGAATTCAATCCAACGCGCGAGCTGTCCTTCTGGATCCCTGGCATTAATGACAGAGCGCAAGGGGGCATGATCAGTTTGAATAGAGAATCTGGCACCTTGCAGGTAATGCCGGTGCTGCTTAACAAACTCAACAATTGCCAAAAGTTCACGATGAGTCAGACAATAGTTCCTTTCTGACTTAGACAATGTTCAACTTGCAAATTCAATAGGTCTCTCCACCCCATCCTGAAGCTGTGACAACACTGCATCGATTCCATGGTCTGACGCATCAGTATCTAGTACAAACTTCCCCTCCCTGGTCAGATAGGCCAGGACTCTAGCAGAGGTAAGTAACCCTTTCAGGCTGTCAAAAGCCTGTTGGCACTGCCCTGTCCAAACAAATTCAGTCTTTGCTTCTGTTAGCTTGTACAGTGGTTGTGCTACAGTTGAGAAAGCGGGGATGAACCTGCGATAATAAGAGGCAAGTCCGAGGAAGCTTTTGACCTCCATGCTGCTTTCTGGAACGGGCCATGTACGAATTTGTTCCACCTTTCCAGGGTCGGCAGTGATGCCTTCTTCTGTGACCACATGTCCAAGATACGAAACCCTTTTCCGAAAGAGAAAACACTTCTTCGGCTTAAGCTTCAGTCCTGCATGGGCAAGTCGCTCAAACACCTGTTTCAGCCGCTCCAATTCTTCCTCAAATGTGGGCACCATGACAATCATATCAAGGTAAATCAAGCAGATTTTCCAATGAAGACCCTTCAAGACAAGTTCCATCAATCTGGCAAATGTACTTGGCGCATTGTAGAGCCTGAAAGGCATGACATTCCATTCATACAAGCCGCCAGAAGTTACAAATGCTGCTTTTTCCTTGGTGCTTGCATCCATGGCCACTTGCCAGTAACCAGAGGCAATGCCAGTGTGGAAAACCATCTTGAACTGCTTAAAGCAGAGAGTGAATCATCGACTCTTGGCAAGGGGAAGGCATCTTTAGCAGTTGCTGCATTCAATTGATGATAGTCAATGCACCGCCTCTGGCTTCCGTCCTTTTTAGTCACCAAGACAACTGGAGATGACCAAGGGCTTGACGATTCTGTCACCCTCCCTTGATGAAGGAGGTCTGCTACCTGCCGTTCTATTTCGTCATGTTTCCATGGAGAGGTGTGTCAGGGTTGTTGCCTGATTGGAAGCACATTGCCTGTTTCAATTCGGTGCTTGACCATTTGTGTGGTACCCAGGTCCCCCTCTGTAAGGGAGACGACATGTTGGTAATCATACAGCAACTCCTTCAGTCTTGCAGTTTCACTGTCAGTCAAATCAGTACAGTGTTCAAGAAGTTCCTGTAACGCCTCCGGTAGAGTCCTTTCAGTCGTTTCTCCTGTTACATGCTGATTCATTACTCTAGCTTGGCCCACAACATTCCCATTCTCCTCATAAGTTTCCAGTGAAGTGACATCAATAACTGGCTTAGCTAGGGCAACCACAGTCTCAGGAGCCAAGTTGTAAACATTGTCAGAAACATTGAAAACACGCAAAGGAACCACTCGGTCCTCTTTAACATCCACCGGGGTCCTTGCAGCATAAAGGCCCTTTTGCTGCAAATGTGAGTTGAGGCAAGGCTCTAACAATTGCATGCCTAATTGAGATGACTTTGGATCTGAGGTCGCAGAACGCTTCTGAACAGTAACTGGAACGATGACTTCGGTATAAGGTTCAATTAATGTTGAACATCGTACCATGCATCTGGAACTAAGGGGCTGGTTTTTGAAATTACAACAGTCAAACACTTCTCCATTACTCGACACTTGGTTTTTTACAATGTCAATATGCGAATCGACTTGTGACAAAAAGTCCATACCTAAAATGCCCTCATCCTCAACCTCAGCCACAATCACATGCATTTCAAACTCTTTAGTACCCAGGCGCACAACAACATGCCCCAGTCTGTGTGTTTTCGCTTGCTGACCATCAGCAAGAGCAATGGCAGAATTGGCTGAACTCAAACTGAACTTGGCACTGGCAGGTAAAGAATTATAAATCTTAAACGACAAAATTGAACGAGCAGCACCAGTGTCTATCAACCACATAACACGAGTTCCTCCAACAAAGCCAGGCAAATAAAGACCTCTTAATTTATTACTAACTTGTGACCTTTCCATGAGCACATCAGAAGAAGTTAGTTCCTACTGTGATGGCTGTTGAACAGCATTGTTCATGTCATGTTCAGTTGTAGGGCCAACATCACTCTCATTCAGGCATCCCCCTGGCCCGTGGGCAACACCCTGCTGGTGTTTCCCGAACCCAATTTGGCTCGTTCATGTGACTTCTGTGCTGGGCAGTTACGACAGTAATGACCAAATTCTTTACAATCCCAGCATGGACCATTTTGGTTGGAATAACGTGAAGAGGGTTGGCATTGCTGGTTTTCAGAAGTGTTCAAAGACATTGACTGGGAGAGCTGCTGAATTTGCTGAACTAATTCCTGGAGAGCAACTTGCTGGGTCTCCTGAAATTGTTGTTGCGCGTGAAGGTCAGAACGTAACATTTCCATCTGAGCTTTAAACAAATCAGGCTCCCTTTCAACTTCATCCACAGAACGAACCTTTGAAGAGCTTCTTCGCAAATCACTATCGAGGAGACGAAATGCTTCAAGCTCACAAGCCAGCGACAAGGCTTCGTCCATAGTGCGTGGTTTATCTCTTCGTAGGCGAAGCCTGTCCTCTTGATCTTTGATAGCATCGATGAAATGCTGAACGGCAAATCTTTCTTGAGTGATATGATAAGCTAGACTGGACATAGACCTGATATTTGCAGCAAGAGCTTGAACACTTTCGTTTTCTTGTTGGCGACAATTATGCAGACGCGCTTGATGTAACTCGCACTGTTTTTCAACACCAAACGGAAGCTCCAGTTTGTCAACAATCTTCGTGTAATTTCGACAGTCGCTATCAGACATGCCATTTAAGACTTTTTTTGAGCTTCGCCGCGAAGGCTTGCGGCCAGAAATATGGCAGCTTCATCTTTGCTCCAACCATTAGCAACTGAACAACGCTCAAAGTGTCTCAAATAGTCTCGAAGCGACTGACTGCCATCATAATCTGCTGGATTTTTAACAGGTTTGTTAAACTTTTGGCGTTGTATAAACAAATCGGCTGAATTATGATCTGTATCGCTTTCGGGTACGAATGGGTTTTCAGAGTGAAATCGGCGACTTGGGCTTCCAAAATAATTCACTGATGAATCAGACGCTGGTGTAAACGGGTTGGTTGGTTTAAAAGGGTTGACTGGCATCGAACAACTCATACCTTTGACTCCTGAATCCACGATTGAGTTTTCTGCCATTGCAAATGGACGAGACCACGCGAGCAAACACACAGTCAAAATTTCCACACGGAACCACACAAGACGTCGAAATTTGGTCACACAAACCATCAATATAACTCCATTGATCCCAGGTAGCTGTTAAGTTCGAGGTTTTTTACTGCTGCCACCAATGTAACGCCACAAATCACAGTAAACATGGCGTTAAAACTACTTTTTGGTGTCTAGTGCTTTAGCACAAAGACACCTATGGAAGAGTGCAAAAAATTTCGAAAAATACTTCATATACCACAAATTACGAGGTCATACTAGTAAGGCCACATTAAAGTATACATTTTGTGATGGTCGACATGAAGGGGAAAGAAAATGTTAACCAAAAAAAATGTGTAAACAAATCGGTTTATAATCGCGGGGAGTCGGAAACGAAAAAACTACAATGATTCCCATTCAAGAAAAAAACAGAGCGAGGAATAGTCGAGACCAATGGAATTTGGAAACGAGAAGAAAACAACAAGTCGATGAAAAGGTGATGTTTTCTTTCAACGTTATGCGTAGTCAAACCCACGCATGGATGGTGAAGTAGGTAAGTGAAGCGGTCTTTTGTGGAGTCTTTATAATGAATTTCCTCAAAGTTTGTTTCTCATTATGCCACAGTTTTCGAAGCACGGTTCAATGTAAACGAGTGAAAGGCTTAACAAGATACTCTCAGGTGATCCATGAAGGCAGCTGGCGCCAACAAGATGTTGACCACGCTTTCATGAATGCAATTATTGAGCTCAGTATTGAGCCCCGTTTGGGGATTATTGAGCCCCGTTTGGGGATAATTGAGCCCCTTATGGGGAGAGTTGAGTCCCATTTGGGAATTATTAAGTCCCTTTCGGGGAAAATTGAGCTCTGTTTTGGGACTGTAGAGCCCGTAAAAGGATTGAAGAAACTGTATTTTGAAAATGGATCGCACAGAGCTAGAAAATCTGCTGTCGTTAAACTGAGAAGGCCTTTGAGTAATGAACCGTTGGAGAAAACTGTGGCTTATTTTTATAGACAAAATAATTTTAAAAGTAGTAGTGCTTTTGGGAATGTAAGCGTCCATTCAACAAAATCGACGGATTTGGGTATCTTGTTTTCTTTACAATGGAGCGATACTTGCAGGCATTCCAAAAGAGCTAAAACAATTAAACGACGTAGAGACCGAGAGCCATCCAGAATATCGATGAACGAGGTTTTCAAGACCGCGAAGATAAGAAAAACTAGAAGCAAATTTAAGGTTTCTATAAGGAAATATATTCCTAAATCTTCTTGGTTGTACAGCTTTGCTACTGACTTTAAGTTCTGCTATGTCAGATATATGAACAGATGTGAGGGATTTTTCGCTAAGTTTGTAAAATTAAACAAACTGACTGCAAAGAAAAGCAAACTTGGAACTCATGCCCCTTCATTTAACCACAAAAAAATAGCATCAAGTACTCATAGTAGAAGATTCTGTCTGTCAAGAATGAAGCTTTTGACTTCAGGTGATGTTGAATGAAATCCAGGTCCTCTTCAAGGTGTCAACGCTCAAACTACATTGTCATTAAGCTCCACCATGTTGTTAAATTTTCGATTACATCGGCTGGGACTGAGACCCCTTGATGTGGGTGGTGCAGGTGATTGTTTCTTTAGAGCTGTTTCTCATCAGTTGTATGGTGATCCAAGTCACCATTTGCAAATCAGACAAGATGGTATTAATTATCTCGGGTCAAACCCAGAAAATTTCATTGAAAACAATACCCACAGTTCATGGGATGACTATTTGGTTAATATGTCTCTGCAAGGTTCATGGTGTGATGCAATCATTGTTCAAGCAGTTGCTGAGTCACAAAGCTTGAGAATTCATATTGTAGAATCCAGTGAAAATTTTTCTGATACAACTTTAATTGAACCAGCGCATTTATTGCAACAACCTCCTACAACAATTTATTTAGATCATGTAAATGAAGAACATTATGTATCAACAGTACCATATATGTGTAGCTCTAGTTCACTAGAAAGTCAGCATATTGATATTTTAAACAAAATCGAACAAAAAGTTGTCTCTGAAGAATCACATAATGCCAGCCTAAAAAGGAAAAAAAGCATGTACATGAGAGAATATAGGAAGAAGAAAAAGGCCAGTGAAAGTAGGAAGCAGACATCTAAAATCAATGAAGTAAGCGCCAAAAGGAATCGCAATCCTTACCTGAGGAAATATATGAAAAAAAGGAGAACTGATGAAGGTAGGATGCAAAAATCAAACAACAGGAATAGCAGTGTTCTGTCTGGGATAGATGACCAAACTTCTACCACTAAGAAAAACCACAAAAAAACAATGTCACTGTGAGGTAGCAAACCAGAATAGAGAATGTCACATTAGAGTAGCAACAACTGCCACAAAAAGTAGTAATGATGAAGACCTAAATGAGAATCATCACATTTCAAAGTTTCATGAAATAGAGTCGCAAGGTCCATTATACATCTGTAGCTGTTGTGACCAGCTATGGTATAAACACAGTGTTTCTTCAGCCAATACATTAAAGAAATCAAATCCTGCAGCTGGGGAAAAATACCTTATTAATAAAGTAAGTGTCAAACATAAAGAGTGGCTTTGCAGAACATGCTATAAATACTTAATAAAGAATAAAGTTCCTCCCCATGCTATTTTAAATGGAATGCAATTTCCAAAAAAAACAGATTTTTTGACTTGAATGAACTTGAATGTAGACTTCTTGCACCAAGACTTGCATTTCAAAAATTAATGCAAGCTCCAAGGGGAAGGCAATTCAAAATTCTTGGAAATGTAGTTAATGTAGTGGCAGAAGTATCCAATACTGTTAATGTGTTACCAAGGTTACCCAGCGATACTGGTACAATTATAGTAGATTTAAAGAGAAAATTACAATACAAAAGTTCAGCAATGTCTTTCAATGTAAGACCGCATAAAGTTATTCAAGCAGCTAACTGGCTCATCAATAACAGTAGCCTGTATAGACAAGAAGGAATAACAGTTAATCAGGTCTGGGGAGTAGAATATAGAGACAGCTGTTTGGTAGATGAAAGAAATGTAGAAAATGAACACAAAGGGCTACAAAATATTGTTAACAGTTGTGTTAATACTTCAAGTAATACTAATTGTGATGAAGTAGAAATACCTGCTGGAGTTACTGACACCATGTTGACAAACACAAATTTTGTTGAGGACAATGAGAGTCAACGTATTTTAAATGTTGCACCAGGTGAAGGGAATAAACCTTTAAGCATATTCAGAGATCAATATTCTGAAGAATTGGCATATCCTGGCATATTTCTTGGACAAAAACGACTAGAAAATAAAGAGAGATTGGTTAGCGCGCATTACAGTGACATTTGTAAATCTGAATTGAGGCGGTCAGGTAGAAGAGTGGCTATGTGTGTTGAAAACATATTCTTTAAAACAAAGAAACTGCAAATGAAAATACTATTAGGAAATTCCCAAGTTGCTCTTAGAAAGTGCAAAGGGAATAGCAGAACTTTAAATGTAGCACAACTTAAACAAGAAGGAGCAATAGAGAAATTGATTCATCATGATGATGGATTTCAGTTTCTTAGAGCATTAAGAGGTTCCCCACCATATTTTGAAAAAGCAAAGAAAGACTTGTTTGCCATGATAAGACAATTAGGACCAGCCTCGTTATTTTGTAGTTTCTCTTCAGCAGAAACTCAGTGGATTCATTTGCTCAGAATACTTGGAGAGTTGGTTGACCACAAACAGTACACTGATACTCATCTGGAAAATATGAACTGGGATGAAAAATGTAGGTTAATTCAAAGTGACCCAGTATCATGTGCCAGACATTTTGATCATCAGATCAGTCAATTTCTCACTAACTTCCTCTTGAATAAGTGCCAACCTCTAGGAAGGATATCTGACTGGTTCTATAGAGTAGAATTTCAACAACGAGGTTCACCTCATATCCATATGCTTATATGGTTAGAAAGTGCACCAGTGTTTGGAATTGATGATGATGCAACTATTACAATGTTCATTAATCAGATTGTAAGTTGTAAATGGCCAATTGATGACCCACAACTGCAGAAACTAGTGAACAGACAAATTCACAGGCATTCTCACACATGTCGAAAGAAGTCAAAGAGTGAATGTCGATTTAATTACCCGCAACCTCCTATGAGAGCAACTGAAATCATGTATCCTTTAGGTTCAGATATATCACAACATGAAATTAAAAAAACATGAAGAAACTTGGAAAACTATTAAAAAGCAACTAAATAATTTAAAGGATGGTTAATCAATTACTTTTGAAGAGCTGCTTCTTAAACTAAGTATTACTGAAAATAACTATCGATTAGCTATCAGGTCAGCTTTGAATTCTCCAACTATATTTTTAAAAAGAGAACCAAGTGAGTTAAGAATTAATAGTTACAACCCAACTTGCCTTAAAGCATGGAGAGCAAACATGGATATTCAATTTGTTCTTGACATCTATGTGTGTGCTATGTATGTAGTATCATATATTTCTAAAGCACAAAAAGGAATGAGTGAACTTTTGCGACAAGCATGTGCAGAAGCGAGGAAAGAAAATTCTAACATCAAGCAACAAGTCAGGGATATTGGAAACAAATTTTTAAATAGTGTTGAAATTAGTGCACAAGAAGCTGTCTACATTGTTCTCCAGCTCCCTATGAAGAAGTCATCACGACAAGTGGTATTCATAAATACTGCACCTCCCGATGAAAGAGTGCAGCTCCTAAAGCAACTTAATGAAATTAAAGAAATGGAAGATGATTGTGAAGAAGTGTATACAACTGGTCTGTTGCAGAGATATGTAAAACGTCCTTTCAGCCTTGAACACTTAACATTAGCAGATTGGGTAGCATGGTATGACTTGTCTCAAAAGCCTTATGTAAAGAAATCTTTTCAAAATGATACAGATAAACTTCCTTTAGAAACAGGCACTGATGAAAATGATGATACCCTTCCTGATGAAAGTAGGAGCAATAAGGAAACAAATAGAAAAAGATCATCAGCTAGAATTATTAGAAGTGTTTGGTTTAACAAAGAAAAAGACCCAGAGAAACACTACCGTGGATTAATTATGCTCTTCACATCATGGAGAAATGAGGAAACTGACTTAATATCCAATTGTTCTTCTTATAAGGCCCGATTTTTACTTATGAAAGATGCCATAAATGACCAAATGAAACAATATGCTGTTTACAGCGATGAAATTGATAAAATTTAGGAGCACATAAATGATAATATTCTGAGTGATGATCAGTTTGATTCAATAGCACCATTTACTCAAAATATAGAATACCAAGATGAGTATGAAGGTGTTCATGACCTACATCCTGACTTCAATGAGAACTATGACCTATCAGAAGATGTTGGAATTCCTTCTGTGACAACAAGTACTGAACCACTAATATTAAATGAGCTGCAAGACAATGATTATAGACAATTAGTACAAACACTAAATAAAAGGCAAAAATAGTTTTTTTATCATGTCTTGCATCTTATTAAAACATCAGACAAACCATTTTACTATTTTCTCTCTGGAGGAGCTGGAGTGGGTAAGTCCCATCTTGTCAAAGCATTATATCAGGCAGCATTAAAATATTATAACTCCAGACATGGAGAAGATTTCCAAGAAGTCAAAATATTGTTGCTTGCCCCTACTGGAAAAGCTGCTTTTTCTATCAGAGGTAACACAATACATAGTACCTTGCAAATACCAGCAGGCCAATCACTTAAGAATTACAAACCAATCACTTAAGAATTACAAACCACTAGACTCTAGTAGACTTAACACTTTGAGATGCAAACTTCATGCACTTAAACTAATATTTCTAGATGAGATATCTATGGTAGGAAATACCATGTTTAATGTACAAATAAACAATAGATTAAAAGATATTAAAGGCAGCAAAGAGGCATTTGGGGGTGTTAGTGTTATTGCACTGGGTGATTTATTCCAGCTAGAACCAGTTATGGATAGATATGTGTTTAAAGACATGAAAGACTCGGAGTATGGAGCTCTTGCTCCCAACCTCTGGAAAGAACTTTTTACCATGTTTGAATTACAAGAAATCATGAGGCAGAGAGAAAGTAAACAATTCGCTTAAATTCTTAACAGATTAAGAGAAGTTAATCACACTACAGATGACATTGCCAAACTTAAAGAGAGGTGCATTTCAGAAAATTGTAGAGACTACCCAACTGATATTCCCCATTTGTTTATACAGAATTCTAAAGTAGATGAGTGGAACAATAGAGTCCATATGGCAGCTACTGGTGATAAATACACCATTAGAGCTTTAGACAGTGAGAAGTAGTGAAGATCGATGATAACACCAATCTTACACTTACAATTTTTGATCAAACAATAAAAAACCTACTGATTGCAATAGGAAAAAAAGATATGCCCCAAACAGAAGATAACATTACTGAAGTTTTCCTTGATCTACCTCTAGTGGAAATCACTTACAACAAGAAGACTAAAATTGTCACTGATGTTGTGCCAAAGGCTTAATTTTTGTTCTTGAACTGTAAGCTAAGTTCACAAGTTATGTTCAAGTTCATTTAATTAGTAGAAGGGACCCATGTTACTTCCAGTTACACAATATTGAAATGTTCCAGTTAGCTTTTCCTTTGTTTATTTATTCAGAGAATATTGAAAAACGAACATTTGATGTAATTAATCATTATGATGATACTGAATGACATCATTACCTTTCGACTGTATTATTTCCTTGTTTTCTCATGGACAGCAATATGTCTAGTATTGTGTTTATTGTACCAAACATTTTTATTTTTCATGTGAACAGAGCTAATTGAAAGGTCTGTGTCACAAGTTTGTGTTGAATGCAATTACATCCTTTCCAATTACACAGTATCGAGTTCTTCCAGTTTCGTTGCTTAATTCACACTGAACTAAAGTTTTGATGGAACAAGTATTTTCCATTTCTCCGAGTAAGCCCTTCACTTAGCCCATGACATGTAGTTATTGGTACTTTGTAATCCATAAAAGTACAGGCTAGATATATGTTTCCTTTAAAGATTGGCAGTTTCTGGTTAAACAAATGTTACGTTTTACATTCGTCGTTTGTTAGCAGTGTTCTTTGCTTATGTACTTTCTTACAATTGCAATGGACTAATATGTTACAAAACCCCACAGTGAGAATCAATTCAGCCCAAACCTTTGGCAACAATACATTATATCACAAGTGGTCTTAAAAGACACGTGCCAGGTCGCTTAAAGGGAATATTCTTTTGCGCATGATGTTGTACAACATGTAGAGCTAAAAAAGCCGCGCAAATTCCTTTAAATTTGTCGGTTTGCAATCCTTTTTTCTTTTTAAGATGGCTCGCGTCGATCATTGATCCATGTGGGAATGTGAAAATTATTGTAGACATCCCGAAAGGTAAAAAATTTTAATGAAAACCTTTGTTCGCAATTCATGGTTCGTGCAGAGGTCCCTAATAAGTTGTTACACATTCTGTTCCTCCAAAAGTTACTAGTAGAAGGGAGAAGAAAATTCAAATGCACAGTAGAAACAAGGATTAATTAAATGCAGTAGGTAATCAAAATTACAAATTAGAATCAAGTAATCGGTGTGAAATCATGTTGAATTATACGAATGAAAAGGGCGAAGTTGCGATTGAAGGTTACGAGATTATAATTGAAGATTATTGCTGAATTTGTGTGGTCTCAACTGAAAAAAAAAAGTACAGCAGTACATAAACTAAGAAAGTACCCTGGGAAATTCAACACATACCTAACTAACAATGAGACGATTATAAAGAGAACTGAGTGCGAGAAATAAACCAATGTAGTCAATACAGAAATATCGTAAATGTAAAATAAAGGAAGACTTACTTTGGTCTAGCTCCTAACGATAGCAGATGAACATTGAAAGTAACAGCAGCAACTAATGGCGATGAAACATGAGATACAATATCTGATATATGTGCTCAAAAGAAAGTGATTGAAATGGCAAACTTATTAACTAATAATCATTAACTAATGAGGGATTAATTGTTAAAAAGAAACCAGAACAGAAGACAAGAGAAAAGTACACGAACTACGCGCTTCGAAACTAACACTCACGAGAATACAAACCCTATAATATTTTCTCTTGACCAAAAGCTATTGATAAAATTCAAGGAAAATAAGCAAGAAATATCTCTTTATTCCAAAAAGTCTTAGATAGACCGTTCAAAAACGAAAAAACCAAGGAATTTCTTGAACTTACAAGACCTGGGCAATATATGCACCATCGTTGTTTACATAAGTTCACGGCCATAGTGTTGTGTTAAAGATTCTGGAAGTTGAATAATTTAAAGACAAAATCTTCGATTCAATAATACCTTAAAAACATATGAACACTTAAAAAAATAAAATTATCAGTCCAAAAAATAGTCAAATATCGCAGAGTCTCACTTGAAGTTAGGAAGTTCTGTTTTCATTTTCGGGCCTTTCCCTACGCTTTTGAGAATTGCATTTTTTGTTACCCCAAAACTAATTCCGTCGCTCTTACGCTCAAATTTAAATTATTCCTAGAATATGTAGTTTCCATTTAAGCTACAAAACGTCTGCCATGATTGGGATAGATCGAAAGAGGTAACAACTGTATGCCACAAAAAAATTTGAAGTACATGCAAGCAACTAGCTCGCACTAGACACATGTATGCCTTTGCATACCTATTTTTAATAAACACAACACTACTATATTAGCACATGGTCTACCGATGAGTCACGTGACCCCAAAGGTAAGGTCACTCAGGGGAGACAACAGTGAGATAACAGTGAGCCCGTAAGAAACTGGTCAGCGATCTCTATACAAATGGTGCTTTCAATATGGCAGCCCTTTTAGTAAAACTCCACGAAGCTGTGAATGATTACAAGAATTCTAGTAAAGACAAAGCTTTAGCAACAGAAATTGGGGGCAAGCTTTTAGTGTTGAGTAGAGCAGTTATCAAGAAACACATATTCGGCAGTGAAAGGGCTTTCAAATTTCATTTAGCTCAGCCCGCAAGAATGTTGGCAAGGATTGTTGCTTTTTGGCACATCAGAATGCTGAGAAAAATGAAGAGAAAAACGTGTGCTTCCCGGCCATGGACTGTCAATTTCTCATGGAATTTACCATTGGAGGTGTGTGATTGTTTCAAAGTTGTTGCTTTAGCTCCTGTTGCTGGTGGTGTGGTTGTCAGGAATGCATGTGCTGTCCATGAGATACACATCACAGATATGGGAGAGATGAAGGGTCTCTTTCTCTCACTGGCAAATAAATATCGAAAAGGAACAATCCATAAGAGCGATGTCGTCCTCAAAAAGGAAAAAGATGGTTCCTTTAGCCAGGTGATTGTCACTGGTGACTATCCAGCTAAGTTTACATATTGAAAAAACTCTGAAATTATGAAAATCAGCCTCGGGTATGGATATTACAATAGACTGGGAGTTCCTCAGCACTCTGGCATAAAGAATAACAGGACCGTTTGCTGAGATCAGCAAAAAACAGTGCTAGAAATAATTGGCATAATTTCCATAATTATGTCAGCCAAATGCAAGAAACTGTTGGCTGTTTATTTAGGTATTCAATCCTTGTCATCAATCATTTTGTTCAGTTTAATTAACTAATTAATTAACTCAAACCATGAAAAGTACAGTTCATGAACACATAGTTGAAATTGTTTTATTCAAATAACTCTTAAAGACCATGTAAAATACAGCACATGAATACACATTTAAAATTATTTTATTCAAATAACTCTTTTTGAAACCATGTTAAGTACAGCACATAAGCATAATCAGCTGTTTGATAAGTTTCATTATGAAAAATTTCAAGATGAATGAATCAGATAGAATATTGTTACTAGGAGTTTGGGGGGGAGGGACTTTCCCCAAATATCCAACAGGGATATGTGACATCAATGGTTTTTGACCCTTTCCCCTTATATAGAACATGTATTTGTTTTTGAGACTTTTCCTAAAGCTCGTCAATTTCACAGAAATTGTTTAGCCTCCCTCCCTTGCATAGTATTAATTCCTAACCCTAAGCCAAGTTTCCTATACAGGAGGTCTGTGGTCTTTGATTTCCTGCAAGATACCCTCAGCTATTGTGACACGACTAAACCGGCTGATAGTGTCTCTTAGCTGAAGGCCAACGAATGCAAATGTGCAAATTTGGAGCTGTTGCTGAGGACTGTCGTCCTCACGCAAAATTGCCTTTAGGATAGACATAAAATTGTGGCAGAACTTTCTCGTCTCTTTCCCTGTGAATCGATAGGAGAGGAATCCCTTCTGTCCCTGGGAGCACCACTTTTTAACCTTCTTGTACAATCTACTAGCCCCGATTTCTTTCAAAGTGGTAAGACGGGAGGCTAAAGCACATCCCGGTACATCCCTAACTGGATTAGTACAATTGGGTGCGAGCTTGCTATTGTCATTGGCATGGACAAGCATAAGCTCATGTAATTGCTGACATGCATTGTTTGAATTATGCAGAGGCTCAGCAAAAATCTTGTCAACCAGGGGACCCAAAAGGGGAGTAATTTCTTGACGGGAATTTAGACTTCTTATATAATCCAACAACTTAGTTCTTTTTGTAGACTTAGTAAGTCTTTTTTGACCCAACTCTTTCCTTTTTGCTTTAACCTTTGTTGCTACCGGAAGCCTCTCTTCGTACACCCATGGCTTCCATAGGCATTGTTCAGATTGACCCAAACTAGCATTAACTATGGACTTGTTGTCATTGGAGAAAAGTAAAATGCTGAGTTTGCTAGTTCTCCACTGAATGTGGAGGCCCACTTCATGTCAGAGGGAATTAACTCGAGTAAACTTAGCTGAAGTTTTGCTAACTGGCAGGTAAAAAGTCTTACAATCTATGACAGTCTATGTCACCCACATCAGAAACAAGCTTTCGTGCATAGTGCTGCATTGAGAGGTGAGATTCACTACAATTTGCTCCTGCAAGAATAAAGTTGTCAGTTTCACTTGCAATTTGCTGACCTACATTAAGGAATGATACAAGTCAAGAAGTGGCCTCGTCATCTTTGCTGAAGGGGGCACCATCAGCACCTAGAGCTACTCTTAAGTGATACGGTTCGGATCCAAAATGACACAGGGATGGACTAGTCTTATCTAAGCAAATATACATATCAGCAAGCTGCAACAGAAATGGTTGTAGCTCTCTATATGACCCTTCCACAATTTCATCTGCATCTAAATCATAGCAAAAATGTTTAAAATCATTAACATTTCCAACATCAATGCTTTTGACAAAAGTTATCAATTTCTCATAGGGCAAGATCTTTGGCAAGCAAACACTTGACATAAACTTAAAGCTTTCCAGTTCCTTGCCACTTTTGCAAGTATTCATAGAAAGATTGAGCCTAATACTTTTATATTTCTCCTTACTCAACAATCCCTTGCTGTACGATACTCTTAGGCTTCTAATTTTATTGTCAAAGCTATTCTCAAAAGTTGGAATACTTTCCTTCACTATGTGAGGTAAAACTTTCTTCATTACTTTCTTAGATAAGGAAAATTACTTTCCCAACTGAAACGGTGTGGCTTCCTTAACTAAAGTCAACCACGAAGCATCCAGTATTGGACTTCTATTCTCCCTTGTACCACCATGGATTTCATTACAGGCATCGATAGTCTCCCTTGTACGTCTTTGGCAAGTTCTTTTTGCAACAGGAACTGCATATTCTTCGGAACTGGCTTCTGATATAGAGGTTGGAAACCTTTGTCTTTTCAGAAGTTTTCTTTTTCTTACAATTTCAGTCTCGATTACTCTTTTTTTCACTAACTCCACATCATTCTGGATTCTTTCAACCTATGAAAGATTTGCCGGATAGTTAAATTAATCCACAGTCCCAGATTTTCTACCCTAAGATAAATAGAATAGCAAAATCCTGAAAAGAACTTGAGTCAGAAAATTCATACATCAATGTATGAGACTGTGCTAAAATTTAAACAATTTGCAACTTGAGAAAAATCACATAAGATACTGAACTCAGTAAAGCTGAGGCACATTTTGGATCACAACTTTTTTTGTTTATATTTGCAGTTCCTAGTTTAATATCTTTAGTAAAAATTAATAAACACCTATATAAATATTATCAACACCATTTATCAAAAAAATGAACAAAAATCAGTCGTTATTTATCAAAATAATACATATGAGCAAAGTTACTTTTCCTTACCTTTCTTTTCAGCTTTTTCAGCTTTTTCAGCTTTTTCAGCTTTGAACTTTCCATCAAGTAGACTTTGCAGTTTGAAATAAATTCCTCTTTGAGCACTTTCCACCGACGGGCAAGTTCCCTGATTGGAAACTTTTCCTTTGCTATTGTCTTGGAGCTTCTTGCTCTCTTCCTACCCTTCCTTGGCATTTTCAAAAGCAACGAGCAAGCTCACTCCCAGTTGTACTAATCCAGCTAAGGATGAATCTGGTTCTGCTTCAACACTGGTCAACATGGCCAGATTCCAGCTTTCAGCTCGCATGGTACCAATTTACAGAAGCTGAAAACAATGAATCTACACTCAGCAAACACAATGTGCAAATACAATGTCTATCACAGGAATCCATCGTTTTTATCCATCGTCATCTTCGTCCTTTCGTTGGTAGGATCTTTGTTGGTGGCTTGTAATTTGGTTTTAGTATCCTTCAGCATTTGAATTTCATTTAGGAAGGCTTCATTCTGTATTATCTTGATAATTTGTAGCTCAGCATGTTCTAGTTCCTGGACATCAACTGGCTTGCATCTAGCCATCCCTTCATTTCTCTCCAATATGTTCTGTCCTCTAACTTGTGGTTCACTAACAGCTGTCTTCTGGAACCTTTCTCGAAATTGGAGACAGATGGCAATTGCTCTCTTTACTTGATGCCGGTTGGAGATCTAGGTCAGGCACTCCAATAGAGAGTATAGCTTTGGTTCTTGGATTTGGGTTGCTCTTACAGAAACGTTCTTGACTTCCAGATCCCTAGGAGGGATTGAGGGGATGTTGTCTTCAGAATCCTAGTCCTTAAGTGAGTTCCAGAGAAAACCTGGCCCATTCCACCACAAAGGGTTGTTGGTTAGCTTTTGGGCCCCAGCACCACAGTAGGTGATATCTGCAGGATTAGATTTTGTTCCAACATAGTGCCACTGGTTAGAGAATATTTGCTCTTGTATTTCCTAGACACTGAAGAAATACACTCCTTGTTGCTTGACACGGTTTTAATTATACAACGATGTAGCAGTCCTACAATACAAATAACAACCGGACTATACTAAAATACAGTCTCTATATGCAATGTAAGATGGCTAACCTACAATAATAAAGTGGTTAGTAGAGTTCCGATCCAACGTAAATAGAGAAATACATATTTCCTTGAATGTAACAGGAATGTAAACACAAAATGGCGGACTCTCTTGAGCCGGTCAGCGGTTATGATAGTTCCTAGGCCCTGGCAGCCAGGTCAAGTCTCTTCATCCCCCCTAGTCCAGGAACCTGATGGGGGTTGCTGGACTCAGCATTCTATCCATTGGCCTGTCTTGGGTTCGTATAGTTTCGGTGGTCGCCGTTCACGGTGCGGGCGGCTGTGTTGAGGCGAAAAGAGAGGGGCTGTGGTTCTTGCATTGTTGCTCCTGAATCTGCCCTGTCAAGTGGCGGGTCAAGCATGGGTATCTGTGTGGGGTGTAGCTCTATGGTTGTAGGCGGCAGGGGAGAGATGTTGCGTGTGCTGTCTTCACAGGGTGCTGGTGCTGCCTGGCTGATTCCAGGTCCCAGCGCGCTGTAGGGAGGTGGTGATGTCATGGCAGGTTGTAGTTCGTTGGCAATCGTTGGCGTGTACACTTGCAAGAAGCGGCGGTTTCTTAGTGTCAGTCGTTGTGATCTGTCTACTTTCACCCTGTACTGGTTGTTGCCCGTTGACTCTACAATCAGTCCTGACCTATCCCACTTGTTGGAGTGGAAGCCCCGTTGGTTCTGCAGGAACACCCGGCCGCTAGTGGCCAATGGTCGAAGCGGACATGAGTGAGGTCATAAACTCTCGGTGGTTAGGGAGATCCTGGTCTGTAGAGCTTCTTCTTTTGCAGTCCATGTGTTGTGCCAAAGTGGTCAGACATGTGGGTTTGAGAATTTCTGTAAGCGGTTAACAAATGAGAGTGAGACCCGTTGGGGGCATCCAAAGATGATTTCAGCAGGTGAGAGGTTGCGGTTGGGGGTGTTACGAAGCTGCAGGATTGCTTGGAGGAAGCGGTCCTGGTCTAGGCTTCCCATTGGGCCAGTATTAGACATCAAGAGCCTCTTAGCAGCTTTAACGGCTACTTTGGCTCTACCATTGGATAAGGGTGAGGCTGCGGATAACACACGATGTTGCACATTCCAAGACTGGAAGAAGTTCTCTGTGATTGATGCTGTGAATTATGGGCCACCGTTGCTCCAGAGTTCTTCTAGTACACTGAAGGTGGTGAAAAACTTGCGTAAGTGACGGACCAGGCCAGCGGATCCTCCTAGATTAGTTCCTGAGGTAGAGCTTAGCACTTCTACCCATCCTGAGAGGTGATCTCCCACAATTAGGTAGTGGTGGCCACTGTAATCAAAGAAGTTGGCAAAGATTTTGTCAAATGGAGTGGATGGGGGTGTGGAGGGTTTTGGTGGTGTGGCTGCTTGTGATGGCGCATTGCAGTTGCATTCAGCATGTCTGTTTCTTGTCTCTTAAATGCGACATACCAGGCCAGTAGACAATAGCCCTTGTGCGTTGTTCCATTGTAGAGACTCCCTAGTGGGCTGAGTGAAGATGCTGTAGGACATTATGGCAAAGGGATTCTGGTACCACAACAAGGTCGTTGTACATCAGTACACCGTCTTGTGAATAGATTGATGTACAGACATAGCCCTGCAAGGGCTGGGTCACAGCTGTCTATGTTACCCTGAGTCTCGAGCAGAGTGGGGATGTGGCTTAAAGATTTATCTCGGGCAGTAGCATCAGCAATCAGGGACCAGTGGATAATAGTGGCTTTTTCAGCATGGCTGCAAATGGTAGCCATCAGTGCTAACTCGGCCATGTTGGGGTTGCTTGGAGTCCCAAGTGTGAAATCTTTTACAGAGCCTGATGGAGAAGGGTGTCTGGAGGTGGCATCAGTGGTTTGATTGCATTGTCTGTGGCGGTGTACGATGTCAAAGTGCCACGGTAGGGTCCTCTGCTTTAGTCTGAAGAAACCTGAATTTGAAATCTCATCAAGAGTCCGATCGCCAGAGATTTTCACCAGCATTTTGTGGTCAGTAACGATGATGAGATTGTCACATCCTTGGGTGAAATATTGTGTTTGCTCAAGAGCCCACACCACTGCAAGGGCTTCTCTTTCGATAGCTGTGTATCACTGCTCTTCAGAAGAGAGGAACTGTGAGCCCGCAAGGGTGATCTTCCATCCACCCTGGCAGCAATTGGGCACTCCGGAGGGGCAGCGCAATGTTGTTGAAGCAGGAAGTACCCTATGCCTCGGCTGGACCAATTGGGGCAGAAGCAAGTACATCTTTTCAAGTTGAAGATCTCCACACCCTCACGAATAGCTTCCATGATGCTCTTTTTGGATGTTTGGAAGGCGGCTTCCAACTCAGGGGACCATGTGAACTTGTGGTGTGGGCTCAAGAACGGCTTGAAAGGTGCCATAGTATCATGCAGTTGTGTGTAGTTTGTCACTTGGTTGACAAGGCCAACTAGCTTCTGACGTCTGTTTTGTATGCTGGGGTGGGGAAGTCCCTGATGGCATCAAAGTACTTTGGGAGGGGTTTGATTGTCGTGTCCGATAGCCTGAAGCCTGCAAAGTTGACATTCTTTTGGGCGAACTGGAACTTATCTGTGTTTAATACAACGCCAGACTGTCCTAACCAAGTGAGAAAGTCAATGGTCCTCCACCAATGACGTTTCAAATCTGTGTCGTAGTGGATGGTGTCTTCTATGCAATGCTCCTTTCGTTCAAACTCTGAAAGGATGGCATCGAATTGCCGATTTTAGCCATCAGTGCTATTATAGCGCCAGCAACCAAAAGGTGTGATGAATGTTTTCAGATGATGAGCAGATGTGCCCAGCGGGACGCTGTGATAGCCATTCCAGGTGTCAGTCACTGTCTTCCAAGTGTCCTTTGGTACTTGACGGGCTAGGTAAAAAGCCAATTCTATGGCAAACATTTCACGTTGGTAGAACTTATTGAGAGAGGAGAGGTCCACTGTCCAACAGGGAGAACAGTTGTGTTTCCTGTTGACCACCACACGGTGGCACCATGTCACTGGTTCTCCATATGGAATGTATTCAACTACTCCAAGCACTTCGTTGCAGAGGAGGTCCTCATACACTTTCTTTTGCCAGTGGATGGGTATGGTTGCTGGAGTATGCGATGCCTTTGGTGTGGCAGTGGGGTCCACATGTTTTTCGATAGGTGGGCCATCCATGCATGGCAATGCCTGGTGAGGGCAGGTATTGAAGGTTGATGATGCGTATCTCTCGAGGAGCCAGGTTTTCATCCGTTTGTTGTTTTCTGGGATGCAAGGAAATGGCAGCTCAGCAGGACGTAATGGTGGGGCTGTTCACTGGGGACATGAGCATGCGGCATGACTGGAAGTTTGTAGTCCTTCACAGCCATTGTTGATGAACCGATTGGCATTGGTTGACAGGGGTGCAGGTGTCGAGCTGCTGATGTACACCATTGAATGGCTGGATGTGGTTTTGCCACTCGGTAATGTTGCAACCAGCTTGGCAAAGAATGCACCTTCTATTCCAATGGGAGAACGGTTGGCTGCTGTTAGACTGAGGCGAACAGGGTGCAGGTCATCACGTGAGAATCTACATGCGAGGTATTCCTCTAAAGACCACAGATTGGATTGTGTTCCTGTGTCTGCAATGGCAATAGTGGTCACTTGGGTGCTATGGGCTTTCTCTGTGATTGTGGCTGGTTTGTCAACAGAAATGGTTATGGGCACTGTTGGGTGGTCTTTGAGTTGGGCCTGCCACCATTCACCTTTAGTGGCGTGGTTCTGTTCGTCATGCAGCTTGCACTTTCATTGTTTCTGTGGCGATGGCTTTCCGGCGTTGTTGGCGTGTGGATGCTCATGAATGGTGTATTGCTCTCACTTGAGAAATAGGCTCTGACTTGATGGCCTGAACAGTGGCAAGTTGTGGGCGTATCTTGCATCGTCGCACCCTGTAGCAATTTATGCATATCTGGTGCAGTTTCGTATTCCACCCACATGTTCATTATGTGAAGACCTTGAAGGAGCCCATACATTCAGGGCATGTGGCTTCTCTATTCTGATCCACTTGGGATGGGACAAGGGTAGGACTGGCCTGGGTCTTCTCGTGGCATTGGAAGGCTGACAGTGCTGAAAGGTTTGACGTGAGTAGGGCATTTTGCACATACTCGTATGGAAAAAGTGCGGAATGCTTCATCCCATTCTTGGTGCATCTGAAGAAGTTTGGTGCATAAGACATGGGTGGCTACTGGGATCACTTCTGGTGAACGCATGGCAAGGAGAAGGTCTTCGAGTGGCTGCGAGGTGACGTGTGGGTTGGCCTTTAGTAGGCTGTCGCCGAGTGTAGGTCCTGCACATTGGAACAGATCCTGATTGGAATACTTCCCACCTGCAAACAAAGATGTTCTACTCCTCTATGGAAATGCCAACATCAATTGTTGGCTGTTCGAGTTTCGGACCTTGTGATGCCTGGGCCTGGGGCGGTGCAGGAGGTGTGGGAGATGTAAGAATTTTGTGAGCTAGTTCGTGATTGTTGAGCAGAGCGATGGCAAGCACCTCTGAGACACCCCTGTTGCAAACATGCAGTCGAATACGGTACATTGAACAATGACCATGACTCCTTCATGAAGAAATACACTCCTCATTGCTTGACATGGTTTTAATCAAACAACGATGAAGGATTCCTACGATATAAATAACAACTGGACTATACTAAAATACAGTCCTTATAAGCTCACAATAAAAACGATGCATATACCTAGAGATGATATGCAATGTAAGATGGCTAACTTACAATAATAAAGCAGTAAGTAGAGTTCCGATCCAACGTAGATAGAGAAATACATATTTCCTTGAATGTAACAAGAGTGTAAACACGAAATGGCTGACTCCCTTGAGCTGGTCAGCGGTCATGATAGCTCCTAGGCCCTAGCAGCCAGGTCTCTTCAGACACAATTGCCAATGAAGACCTGGAATCTTCTGGTGTCATCATCGATGTAGCCCAACACCATCTTACTGTTGGTCTAGAAAATTTCCTGTATCTTTGTGTACTTTGATGAGACAATGGCAGCAGTCTGTTTTAGTCTGGGTGTGGTCACTGGCTTAAGGGGAATTACCCATGACTTTCCCATCACCATAGAGCAATGGATGCAGTTCATGTCATCAACCAATGACATGTAGGAACACTGCCCATTGCCATTCTGACAGGCGTCCGGGAAATGGTGCAGCTCTACGTTCTTAACTTCATCAAACTCTTGAGCTTGTAATATCTTGGTACTCTGAGTCTTTCTAAAATGGGAAGTTCTGCTCTCCACTTCTCCCATTTGGGTCGCAAGTCATCAGGAACTGCATCATCCCAGCCTACACTATCACAGCACAGCTCTTGCGGGATCTGCTTCCCTACCAAAATGAATGGAGCAACGAAGCCAAGGGGGTCAAATACTGAACTGACAATTTACAGGATTCTCCTTCTTGATAGAGGTCTATCTGGTAAGGTGATCCTGAACTGGAGTGTGCCAGATTCTATGCACCAACGAACACCCAGAGCACATTCAATAGCTCTGGACCAATAGACAATAGGTCAATAGACTGGGCCCTGGAATAGTTCTTGATTCAGAGATTGACAATCCCATAGTGCACTGCAGTCAAACACAACTCTTTTCTTTCCCAGTATCTTCTTATGATAACCTCCATGATGTGGAATGTACCACACTTGTTTGGTAGTTGTCAATATTTCATCAATGGGAACTCTCTCCTTCATGAAGCTGCAGTAGTCCTTTCTGAACTGGTCGTCACTTCACAACCTTCATCTTAACTTTTTAAGGCAACTTAGGGCTAGCTCCTTGTTATTTGGCAGCTCCAAATTTTCATTTTACAAAGGCAGTGGCATGTCATAATGGTCGTCTGACAATTGATGGATTCCTCCATGCACTATTCTCAGGAAGCTCTGTCTTCAACGGACAGGGTTTCTTGTCAGCTTGACGTTTGTTGAAGTTGACAGTAAACATCTTGGACACATCGCTAGGGTTGATCATTTCTTTAACTTGTGTTTTGAATGGAAAGTGGCACATCTCTCTGTTTGGTGTTGCTTGAACCTCACAGGTAATGATGCGGTTTCATGCAATGTCAATCTCAATTTCAGAATCCTATTCCCTCAATGATCTTATAGCACCAATGATTCCCCATCCAAGGGCTGTTCTCTTAGCATGTGGATCATCTCCCTTTCCTGGCATACCTCCAGTGCCGTAATTGCTCAAGAGCATTTGAGGTCAATCAGAAGTCCAACTCCCACGTCTTTGTTTAAGAGCATGATATTCTCTGAAATCTTCTGAAGATGAGGCCAGATCAGAACAGATTCAGGTCTTGGGATGACTCTTCCTAGCTGGTATAGAGGATCTTGAGTAGCTTTTGGGCAGACGAATTTCTACATCTTTGTTATAGCCATGTACAACAAAGCCTTTGATCCTCTGGCTTTTGATAACCTTCTCTGAAAGGACTGTTGATAGCTTCAGTTTGACTTTGGGTCCGTTCACACCTGATCCTATTAGAAGATTTTCCTTCACAAAACAAGCATCAAACTGCTCGTCCAAAGGGTACAGATAAGCAACTACTTGCTGATATCCTTTCTATGATGTATCCATACGGGAACTATGAGGGAATGCATGCAGGATAGCTTTACATTCTTCATATTGCAAAGGTTAACATGGTGTCAGGTTGCCTCTGGGGTATTTCTTAGATGACTATTTCACTTGGTCTCAATGGGAACAGGATCGCTGTGAAGGGAAGTTGGGTGGAAGCCATTGCAAGTTTTGCAAACTAATCTTCTATAAACTCTTTTCATGTGTCGCCACTTCAGAAAGCCCAAGCATAGTGCATTCATCTTTATAAAATCTCTTCTTTCGGCCAGAGACTTCTTGAGGAACTGGAAAAACATTACATTCAGCTGGAGATGATTGATGACCACATTTTGAATCCAATGAATTAGTTCCTAACACACTAATGAAGAATTCACCCTTTTCTGAATCATCCAACTTGCATTCATCTACTAGTTTGGAGCTGTCCCTTGGCTTTGAAAGGCACATTTATGCATCTTGTCTGACATTTGTGGCAAATCTGATTATATGCTGGACATTTCTGGGGCTCACGATTTTGTCCACAATTTTTACAGTTGAACCGTTTCTTTGTTTGCTTGGGCTTTCTTTTTCCCCCATAAGGTTTCCCGGGTGGCTTTAGTAGTAATAGGGTGGTGGTATAGCATGTAACCAATCAGAATCGAGTATTTTGATCGTATGGTACAAATGGACCAATCTGAATCGCGTATTTTTGCATTCCATTCTGATGACGTCACAAAAACCGCGTGGGCGCCTGAGCACTAGTTCAATGGGACAAAAGCGGTTTGCAAGCGCGCATCAGCCATTTGCCATTTACTCCTTATTATTTTACTGACCAACAACCGCGGGATTTTTTCCGAGGATTTCACACTATCAGTTTGTTGTGAGCGCGGCCAATTCATCACTGTCTCCTCCTCAGAAAAACAAAATTTTTTATGGTATTGGCACAGGGCCAGTAAAATAATAAATGAAATAAACGGAAAAAGTAAGCAAGTAAGAATGAAATATTTGGGCATGACTGTTGAGTAAATGGCCGGGAGCTGGGGAGCTGGGATTGTGAGGGTAAGATGAGATTATAGTTTTACACGTGTGAGTTTGGGATAAGATGACATAATGAAACGTGTATATTTTTGTTTTTTTAGCGAGTGAAATGGATGTGTTCGATGAAGACATGTTAAACGCAGTCGTCATACCACAAGATGAATCATTACCTTGTGTGCTCTTTCAAAGTAGAGAAATTAGAAGGTAAAATTTTATTTTTATAATAAGATGACATAACCAAAAAAAATTTTTATTGTGCGAATATTTTGGTTTTTTTTTAGTGAATTAAAAATTTTTTTAGTGTGCGAATTTGTTTTTTTTAGTGAATGAAGTTGGTGTCAAAGCGCTGTTCAGAGCGTTGTTTTACATATGGAGGCGTTGTTATTTATTTCGTTTTATTATTTTAAAATTCATTGTAAAAAAAATGTTATTTTGTATCAAAAGAAGTTTTGTTTGATTGAAGAAAATTGTTTTTGATGAGTCCTTTTATGAGATTGTTTTGTTGTTGATTCAGTTTTTTTCTTGCACGTGGTTGCTTCTGTTCTTGCAGGCGGGAAGGTTGTGCAATGTCTTATGTGATTTGAGGTTGTTTTTTTTTATTCATTTGATGATTTTTTTTCAATGATTTGATGAAATACAATCATGGTTTTTTTTCCCCCTTTTTTTTTGTGAGATTTTCTGTGTCTTGTTTCTTTAAGAAGAGGAAGGTTTTTTCCTGTTGATTTGTAAAAAAGGTTTTTGTTGAATGAATTGGACTGTTTGTCGAATGAGTTGTAGGAGAAATTGTTTTTTTTCGGATTCCAATTTTTTTTTGAACGGGATTAAAAAAATTTTTTAGTATGAAAGAAGTTTTTTATATGTGTCCTTTTTTCATTCATCGTAATCACGGATGAAAAAAATAAGTAGACAAAATAAACGAGTTTGGAAAAAAAGGAATGATGTTATTTACAATTGGTTATGATATTCCTAATACATTTTTTCTTTTATTTTCGGAGGAGCTGATAGCTCTTCCTAAAATGGGTCCGGTTTTTCTCAGAAATTGTAATTGTTTAGGTGTTAAAGCAGGGGGTCTCTTTATTTGGGTGGTTTTTTTCCTCCTTTTTCTGGTGGCTGCTAAGGGTAGAAGACCTCCTTTTTGTCTGTTCGATGTTCTTCTTCCTGTTGTTCCTCTCCATCTGTTTTTTTCTTCTTCAAACCATGATGTCTTCTTGTAGGTTACACGAGTATACTCTGGTATAATGACGATGGATGGTGCGCGTTGTTTTTATAGCTAGGTGAGGAGGGTTTACAATTTGAATTTTCTTTTAGCAGCGATAATATTTTGCGACAATTTTTCCATGGGTGATTTTTTACCAGGAAGTGCATCGATGGCATGGACCATTTTTAGGTCAGCTTTCCATTTGTCTCATATGTTTTTGGCATTGGAATAGTCTATATCGTGTTGTTTGGCGATTCTGTCCAAACAATTGATACCAGGATCACCGCGTGCGAGTCGTTTTTTGAGAAATGTTCCAGGACCCAGGTATTGATATCTTTTACGTTTTGAGAGTGAAAAGGGATGAAACTCAATTCCTAATTTTTCGATTTTTCTCTGTATGTCAAATTTCTCTCCTCTTTGTCTTCTTTTCTTTGGTTTACGTGCATCATGTTGTCGTTTTCTGGCCATGATTCTTCTTCTTCTTCTTCTTTTCTTTGAATTACACGTGGCGTGTTGTCGTTTTCTGGCCATGATATAGGATTGTTAATGTTGAAATGAGATAGGGTGTTGTTTATATACAGTTCAGTCTTTGACGAGATTATTTTGCGGCTGATTCAATTGATCTTGTATGCGGTGACATCTATCCCTAAGTGTGGTCATGTAATTATGTAATACCTTATTGCTTTGTTTGATGTCTTCCGACCATGTGGAGATGTTTTCCATGGTATGTTGTAAATTTTCAGAGTTTATATTTTTCTCACGAGAAATTTCCAGGGCTTTTTGAAAGATCTGATTTGTTTGTTGAAGGAGAGCAAGGTTTTTTTCTTTCCGTTGGAAGATTTGTAGGAGTTCTTTGACGATTTGGTTTGTTTCTTGATTGAGCCGTAGGAGTTTTTGCGTTTTGGGATCCATGAATGGTACAGAATGAAAAAAAGTGGGTTGGGGAAAGAAATTTATAGAGAGAGAGAAAAGATATGATTGACACATTTGCTGTAAAAAAAAAAAATGAAATTTATTTCAGTAAAAAAAAATTTACACGTCGTGTTGTTTACAAGTGACAAGAATCCGCAATACTCTTCAAACGTGTTCTACTCTTGAATCATGATTTGTTTCCAATTCACATTGTAATTTAATTTTTTTGAGATTTCTTTGAAGATCATGTCATGAATCTGAAAAAAAAAGTATTTAATCGAATTAATAACATTTTGTGAATTCATTAGCTATGTTGAACATTTTTTACTTCCTAGTTTTCTAGTTGTTCTTGTACCCAACTAGTTTCACACATCCCTTTAACTTGATAAGAAACAAGTAGAGAGGGGAAGTTCACGCGCGACACTCATTCCACAAATGTTGCAATGTTCTTTTCCAATTCACCTGACACCATTGGTGCATGTATTATCGACAACATGAAAGTTGCATACTTCGTTCACATCCGGTTTTTTTTCTTTCCTGTCTCATTCGTTTACTGTTTCACCTGACCATTTTTTTTCTATATACACAATGTAAAATATACAAACAAGATAGTGACGAAAGACATTATTTTCTCGGGGGAACGGGGAAAAAAAGTATTATACCTTTTTTTCCCCTTCGTCTTCTTATTCTGATTTTGATTGTGTCTCTACGCTTTGGAAATGTGTGATGGAGTGATGAAAGACGTCCCCTTTTATATACTGTCCCCAACCCCATCACCACTGATGAATGATATATATCACCTGTTAAATATGATAAGAATGACACCATAAATTATAAATGGTGTATTGTGTTTAAGGAAAAAAAAATCATTACACCTATGAAGACGCAACAAAGAAGCATCGAAGAAGAACTTCATTTGGAAACAGACTCGATGAAACAGAGTACGGATCCCAAAGCAGAACTCATTACCAAACGCCATCTTGTAACGTTGATTCAATTGGTGTATAAATTGCAGAATGAGAATTGGGTACGTTGGCCTCTATTTGGGCATCATAATGAAGTGGTTATGGCAGAAAGATTTTCTAAGATTGTTGAGAAGATGTACAAGACTATACCTGATTGCCCACTTGTGAACTATGCTACATATCAAAAAATTCAAAAGAATCCAGTTTGTGAAGTTTCAACCTCACTATAGTAGGATCAAATGGAATAGACTTGTGGCAAGACTCATGAAAATTTTTACGTATTATGAACAACACAAAGAAGTTATTGCATAAAAAAAAGTTTTTTTGTTTGAAATTTAAGCCTCAGTATTCCGGAATAGAATGGAACAGTCTCGTTTCTAGACTGAGAAGGATTTATATTTTTTATGAACATTACAAAGATATATTTACAACAAGAACGTGAGGCTCCTAGCTCTCTGAGCTGGTAAAAGTGCATGTAATGGATTTGCGCTGTCAGAGGTTATCTCGTCCCAAAGAAGCCTGTCTTTCATTCTAATTACATCCATTATGGGAGTGTATTTGCTAGTGTAGCCATAACGTAAAGCTCTCTTACAAAACTTGTCAATATTAGAGAGATATTTACTGTAGTGGGCAGAAGCCCACACCTCAATTGCGTAAGTGAAAAGTGACATAATTAGACTGTCAAACAGCAGTGTAAGTTGTTGTAGTGAGAAGCCACAGTATTTGCAGACTCTGAGGATGTACAGTCTAGAACTTGCTTTGCTAAGAATGGTTTCAAATTGAACGTCCCAGTTACATGGATCTTCGTTTACAGTAACTCCTAGCAGCTTTAGTTTGCTCTTTCTAGTTATTCCGTCCACGGGCTCTGGAAGGGGCATTGTGTTTTTACCTTTAACAACCATCTCAAAGGTCTTCTTCATGTTTAGTGTCATCAGGTTTTTATCCGCCCAGCATTTGATATTTTCTACTTCGCAATGTGATGAATCTGTAAGATTAGAGCCAGTTGTGAAAGGCACATTTGCTGTGATATCATCAGCATATTTGATCAGTAGGGTTTTGGGGCTGACTGGTTTAATATCATTCACCATGATAGGGAACAATAAGGGTCCAAGCACAGTTCCCTGGGGAACCCCTCTGTTGACGTTGAGAAAACTAGTAACCACTCCATCAACCACTACTCTCTGTCGGCGATCACACAGGAAGCTTATTATCCAGTTCTTAATGTATGGATTGATGTCATACGACGCCAACTTGCTGAATAGAATGCAATGGGAGACTGAATCAAAAGCCTTACTGAAGTCGAATGAGAAGGCTCTTACAAAAGCCGCATCTCGGTCTAGTCGCTCAAGCCAAAAATGTTGGCACTTAATAAGGGCCATAGTTGTGTTGTTGTCCCTTCTTATATGCGAATTCCAATCGCTGACTTGAGGATGGGAGATACTTCTTGTATGGAAATGAGACGCTCAAAAATTCTCATTATGATGTTGGTTAATGAGATCGGTCTAAGCTGATTGCATTCAGTCAGAGGAGATTCCTTAGGGATGGGCGAGACGTTTGCTAGTTTCCACAGAGATGGAACGGTTTGATGCCTAAGTGAGCAGTTGAAAATTTTGGTGATTACAGGTGCAAGATGGTGAGAATAATTGTGCCAAAGCCAATAGGGAAACTCATCAGGCCCCGAGGCGGTTTGTTTCTGATGCGACAGTAAGTTTCGTACATCACATTCATTCACAGTCGGCAGATGGGTTCCTGCTGGTATTTGCAGACGCATTGGAGCCTCATATTCGTCGTCAATGTTGATGGTCTGGAAATATGTGTTGATGACGTTAGGTGAAATCACTGAGCTGACAAGGGTGCCTTGTGTCTTTCTGCCAGTTATTCTGTTGGCTGTGTCCCACCATCCTTTGGAGCCTCGATTATGTTTTAATTGCTTGTTGTTCACAGCGTTTACTTGGTTCGTGCGAATGAGTGCGTTGATTTTCTCTTGACGCATAATGTTCTCTGCTTGGTTACCCTGATGCGCTGTTTTGTTTCTGACTTTGCAGAGATGCTTTACCAGGGGGGACATGTAAGGCGGGTCCCTGGACGATACTTTAACCCGGACGAGTGGAAAACTCTCATTGAACATCGACCATAGGCTTGTATTTAGCAATTTCACGCTTTCTTCAGGATTATCTAGGTTGTTGATAGAATTCCAATCGAAAGCACTAAGCATAGTCTCCATAGCAATTTTGCGGTGGTCTCTAGTATCGCGGAAACTGACATATTTCCTTTGAGGTTTAGCCGGGATAGAGGGTAGTACGGTGACAGCCAAATGATCAGATCTCACCAGACCCTTGTGCACCTTACCAGGTTTCCAAAGCAATGGACAGTTAGTCAGAAAAACATCAAGTATTTTGTCCCGCCTAGGAGGTACTTCAACCATCTGATGCAGACCATGTTGTGGCATAAGATCTTTTATTTGCAGCTGATTTATGTCACATGCAATTACGATCTTGGCGTTCGGATCATCGTGCAGAATTTGATCACAGGTTTCAGATAAGAAATTCAGTAGATCAGCTGGTTCATAGATGAGGTCAGGCGGATGGTAAACACTGGCAGCGAAAAACTCGGAATTTGGAGTTGTTATTTTACACCAAAGAGTCTCAAACTCAAACTGTCCATTGGCGTTGATTGCTTTTATTTTCCAGTCCTTCCTACAGATGACAGCAACCCCTCCACTGGCACGTATTCCATTCCGGTCTTTTCTAACCATCACATAGCCATCAGGGCAGATCAAGTGGGACAGGATTTTCTTGTTTAGCCAAGATTCTGAGACAAAACAAAGATCAATGTTATTACTGCTCAGTTCAGCATACAAGGCTGGGGCAGCATCAGCTTTCACTAGAGAGCAAGCATGAAGAACCATGAAGTTCCTCCTCCTCTCTCTCTTCTTCGTTGACAACGACGACCGCTACTACGACATCCTAGCATACCACCACCTCTTTGTCTGGCTAATCTCATCATGTAACCTTGATTTTTAAAGGGATTAGAAGCTCTGTTTATTGGAAGATCGTCCATACCTTTTTTTTTACATGAAAAAATGAAAAATGATCCAGCTCTTATATCTTTTTTAATCAACTCTATAAAAAAAATTTTCTCCGTTATAATATTCCTACTTCTTATTTATGCGTTTCTGGCTAAAGAATTTTCCTATTGTATACGCTGGTCCTACAGCTCCAAGGATCGGTCCCATTTTTTCTAGAAACTGTCCTATCGGTAGTCCTCTTCCTTTCTGTGTCTTTTTCTCCTTGTTCTTCTTCCACATATTCAGGTATGCGCCTGGCATCATGGTAGAAGATCCAAGAAACGGTACTATGGATGAACGACGTATGACTCCTCCTTTCTGTCTTTTCCTTTTTCTTCAACGTGTCATATTTTTTTTCAGTAGGTAAAAATATCACTCAACATTTTGCTGTTTTTTTTTCTGCTTTTTATACCTTTCATTCCACTTTCTTTTTGAACTTTCTTTTTACATTTCACACCCGTTAATTTACCAAAAACAAAATCCTTGGCTTTGCTCTTTCCATAATTTATGAGGGTTTTTCGAACCATGGATTTGAGTACAGGTCCCACATCTCCCCTAGAGCTGCACTCGCTATTTTTCCCATTCTGCGCAATATTCCACCCAATCCACGTCCAGATTGAATTCCCGGTCTATAATATTGTAGTTTTCCACCTTGCATGCTTAGGATTTAAAGATAAAATTAAATCACCACTCGTATTTATAGTCATGGGATATTTATTTCTTAAAAGAAAAAAAAAGGAACAAACTTTTACAACAAAAAGTGTGCGGTACCATCTTTTTTTTTTTCAACTGCGTTTAACTGGTCATGGCTGTAATTTTTTTCTATTACACTTGCTTATATACGATTAGGGTAGGTTTGATTTCTCCTAAAACACATCGTGACCACGCTTTCATCGTTTGAATTTAAGAACTCCGTTTGAGTTCCATCGGTTTCACTGATTCCTATTTCCAAGGTGTCAAATTTATTCTTACGAATGGGTATAAATTGTAAATTACGAGGTTTGAAAGTGCTTTTAGATCCGTTGTATACGACCTCTCTCAGTAAATCAGTTTTTGAACCACCAATGATTTGTGTCTGTACCAGATCTGAATAAACATACAAAGGTCGTTCTTGATATGTTTGACTTGACTTGACTTGACTTGCATGCATTTGACACAACCTATAAATGTACCAATTGACTGAACATTGCAGATGTAAGAATTTTGATTCGCTAGGATTTCCTTCTGGCTTAAATTGAAACGTTTTGGAATCCACTATTTCCCATACTCTCTGAACATCTCCTTGATAATTCACTTCGCTGATGGGATCTCTAAAATGTTCAAAAGTCAACAGACTGGTTAACTCGAATCCTTTTTGATGTGATGGTACTCCTACTTTTGGAATCACCAATTTGAATGCTTTAGCTACATCCAAATGAATATAGAAATCGTTTTCAATTCCAGATCTGAAACAACTGTCGATTCCACTGTTGTCTATACACAATCCGTAGGAACCACCACCGACATCCTCTCAGTAAAACACAGGCCATTTAGGTCGTTTCTTCTGATAACCTTCATCTTCAACAAAATAATTCTTCATTTTAAGAGGCAACCTGCTGTGCAGCCTACGGTTAAGCAAAGAAATCATGCTATTCCAGAAATCACCACCATGTCTCGGCATGTCCAGTGAAAGTTCATATTTCAGGACTGAACCCTTTTTCCAATTGTTGTAGGTTCTCACACCTTTCATATCAAGTTCCATACCACATAAGAAATCCACGTCTGCTAACTTCTGATAATTCACATTCTTGTGAATCACTGTATCTGACGTAGATGGAAATGAAATGCTTGACAAAGCCACTTCCCATTCACTCTCCAGTAAATAGATCTCTTTTGCTAACTTCACTTTGAATTTACTGGGAGTGTTATCCGGGTAAATTCGAGAACTTGCAGTACTTGGGAGAGATAGCACCATATCCGGAAATGAAATACTAGCCAATGCTACCTCCCAATCATTTTCTGGTAGAAAAATATTTCCTGGTAGTTTGACTTTTTAGTGACCGGGATTATTTTCAGAATAAATCTGTGAACTTGCATTGCTAGGTAATGTCAGGTAGAAATTCATCGTGGTAATCACATTGAGATAAAACCAAAAGTGCATGTTGCTTGGTAAATTGGGTTTTATTTATATGCACGCTTTCTGAAACATAACGTGACTACAGTATTTTTGTTTTTGTTTCCTACAAATTCAGTTTGTGTTCCATCGACTTTGCTAATTCCTATTTCTACGGTATCAAACATGTTTTTTCTTACAGGAATAAACTGTAAATTCTGAGGTTCGTAACTGTTCTTTATGACATTTCCATTCATAGATCCGTCGTATTCTACTTCTCTCAAAAGATCTGTTTCCGATCTACCCATAAACTGTGTCTGCACCAGATCCGCTTTAAAACTACCTGGAGTGTTATCTCTGTAGATAGTGTCATATCCGTAACTAGGAAGCGTGAGATAAAACGTGACCTGGTTACCCTGCATGACTCATAAATCGACTATTTCCTTCGCGTCTACCCAACTGTCGTATTTGGATGGCCAACCTTTCCAACTGACCAAAGCTTTCCCGTCTTTTCTCTTGAATACTTTTTGATCTGGAAAAACGTGTCTTTATCACCCATATCGACCTTTGCAACTCTTCCTCGTAAAACGTAACTTGGACGGGTGTTCCATCGTATTCCTTGATCTTGTAAGATGGTACATAGGAATTTATGACTCTATCTACGATGAATATTTCTTCTGTCAAGCCTAGCAAATATCCTTTCTTAAAGGTTCTACGAACCTTGCTCAACATGACCTTCTCTCCCGCTTTAAAGATAGGCTTTCTTCTTCTTCTTCTTTTACAGGATGTACCAAACAATTTTTTACTGTACAATTTCTTCCACACTTTTCCGTCGTTATACATGGTGACATTCTTAGGTGCAATACCCATAGCATTGTGTACAGACGCATTATAACCTTTGACTAAATCGGGTAAAAAATCCAGATACTTGAGAGTAGCGTTGGCTGTTAATGCTCAGTACAACCTCTGTTTGAGGGTTTTGTTAAATCTTTCTACCACAGAAGCTTTTGTATCACTTTGAGTATTAAAATGAGTGATGTTTTGCTGCGCGAGATATTCCTGAAACGATTTGTTGTAAAATTCACTCCCTTTATCCGTTTGTAGACGTAACGGTTTTCTCCCTTCTTTCAGAATAGACTCAAACGCGCGTTTTTGTTCTGCACCGGTTTTATTCTTCATAGGAACCACCCATGCGTATTTACTTAAAACGTCAACAACCGTCAAGAGATATTTTACTCCTTTGTTGTATCTACTGAGATTTTTCATATCCGCTAAATCGGCTGCCCATTGATGATCTATACTATTAGCTACGGTCGGATTCCTTGTATAATGTACTTGTGCCGGTTTATGCAAAGAGTAAATTAAATTCTTCTGCATGATACTCTTGAGTTTTTTGACGGGTACACCCGTGGCTTTGTGTAACCTTTGCAATCCACCATAACTACCTGGATTCGAAAAGTCAAAATACGTCTTCAATACCATCTGTTCCAACTTTTTTTCTTTATCCAACTTTCTTTTCTTTCTCTTGTTCATTCCCACGACTTTTTTTCTCACAGTAAAATTTTAGTGCAACATCTTGCCAACACGATTAAAGCCGCCCTCATTAACTCTTTGAATGATGGTACTTTATCAGGATGGGTATTAAAGACCCATTCTTTATGTTGTTCGTAATCTCTTCCTCTCAGTTGTTCTCTCATTCCCTCCATATGTACAATGAATATGCCAGAATTCCATTCTCTCACACGACTAGGGTCATTGATCAAATAAACAAATAATTCATCCGCGTTTTCTTTGGTTTTCACCTTTTCTAATTCTTTTCGAGGAATAAGCGAATCTCGACCATTCGATTCGTTTTGATAAATACGTTGCCATAACCACTCTTTTCCTATCCGCTCCATCTTCTAATCTGACCGAAAAAAATCATAGCAAAGCTATTTATATAAATTGAAACCACATTCCAAAATTTTTCCATTCTTTCCCATGTGTTATCCCGAAATAATGAACGTCAATACTGTAGCCAACCAGACCGATTTCTTCAAACGGGAATGACAGAATTTCAAAGAGGAAGTATCCAAGCATTATCGGAAAAAATTCTGGGTGATAGCTATCTTGAAAACCGTTCATAAAAAGAAAGGACTCGAACCATCCATTCATCCCTTTTTTTTCCATGCAACGATTGCAATGTGTCGATGAAATGAGTTACAAACTCAAGCGTGGACTTAAAGAAGTCAAGTTTAATGAAATCTATGACGAATGGACCAAAATCCTGAGAGAAAGAGGTGTGTATCATCCTATCTGGCATCATGAAGACATGGAATTTGTCAAAACCATGATCTCCGGAAACAATGCAAGTAGAATGCTATTGGAGTATTTCATTTATATATTGAAAGTCAAGCTTTATCGGAACGATTTCACGAAAAATTATTAGAACGATTAAATACTTTTTAATTTTTCGTTTTTTTCTCCTTCTTTTTTAGACCCACGTTCTGATCTTAAAAGAAATACTCAAATTCTTCTTACATTATGCATTGCATTCCAATCGTCATTTTTTATTAGAACAACGAATCGTCTTTTTGTTCATGAGAA